>NC_060062.1:41315145-41617228 GCF_020283565.1 Trifolium pratense | reverse complement strand
ATGTGGAGTCCATCATCAGCACAGTATGAAAAGAGTTGAATAAAGTTATGGACCTCGGATGTGCAAAGAATATATCTTGAAGATGTTCTACTCCATTTTCAACAACCGTCCGATACTTGTAGTAGTACTTGTTATCATCAAGCTTCTTGCATAAGTGTTGCATCTCAGTCATGGACGCCCTCATTTTAACTCTGTACCTATGACGAGCGTTGTACACTTGCTTTGCAGAGGTCTTGTTTTCCGGATCTCTCTCCTTTAATGTGGACAATATGTTTTTTGGAGCGACCGCATTCCTTGTCATCTCGTCCATAAATTCCTTCTCTTGCGGTTTCAAACGCCCCGCCACGAGATGCCCTTCAAGCCCTTTGTCCAACTCGTGGTTATGCATACCGTTGACAACAGTCAAACGCCATAGTTTTGTTGCCTTGTTGTAATACCCACGGAGTCGGAAAGGACATTCGCATTTTCTTGTTCCGGAGGTATCGGATTTCAACTTCTTCTTGGCTGGAACATACTTCCCACTACGTTCACACTCTAACACCAATTGAGCCTTTCTCTTCTCGCCCGAATCGGATCGCCTAACTATAATTGCGAACCTTAAACTTTGCGACACGCTTCGAGCCCATTTGATCAACTCATCTCTGTCGTTCTCTTCCCTATCAGTCGCAAAATGAGACGATGTGTCAATTTCTATCGGCTGCGGCACATTAGGAGGACTTCTTGGTTGACCAGCTGGAACAATGCCCGTTGCAAAAAGGCCAAGCACAACAGGTCGCCTAACTTCGACAACTTCGTTAATTTCGCCTTCCGTAACTACAGCATACGCAAATGAAAAAACAATCAATCAACCACACATAATATTTACAATCCTATTACAACACTAATTAAACACATAGGACACTATGAAGTCAATATGAAGCCAAAATAAAGCCAAGTCAATATGAAGTACAGTTTATAAGTCAATATAAAGTCAAGTCAAGCCAAGCCTAAGTCTAACGCAGAGGATCAACATTTCGGTTCGTATAAACCGAAGGTCACATAACCTGACTTCGGTTTATATTCCCCGAAGGATTACTGTCAGAAACCTTGCGAGAACAGAGTCTATGATAGCAAGAAAAAACGAATTTAAATCGGTGGTTACCTGAGTTTTGTGCTTTGGTGCGTGTTGAATCCATTAGATGATGCTTCAATCTCGATTTCAAGCCTCAAATGCGTCAAAAGTTGATCTTCTTTCCGTAAGCTTTTCAAATTCTCGTTTTGTGAATAATAAGAACTGACAGCAGAGTATTTATATATAGAAACACTTCGGTTAACATTAACCGAAGTAATTCAGCGAGTGGTTTATATAAACCGAAGTCCATGGCCTGCGGTTCGTAAAAACCGAAGTCTATGGCCTGCGGTTCGTAAAAACCGAAGTCTCTTGACAAAATTTTTTTATACCGCAAAGGGCAAAATGGGATTTTCGGGGGGTATAAAAGAAATGGGGGGGGTCGGGAGAGAAAACTTCTTCATTTATTGCCTTCGACAAATTGATGAGATTAAAATTGCAAGGAAAAGATCATATAGAGGTAAGCTGCATCTCCACGTTAATTGTACAAACACGTGGGCTGATAAATTGTGTAGGACCAAGGTTGAGAAAGGTATAGTGTCATGAGCCATTTCTTTTTATTTTTAGTTTAAAGTGAGGGATGATGCCTCAAAACACAAGTAGATAAAATTTATGTCCGAAATATTAGCGCAACAATCGGGTTGAGCGAGAGTATTCAATTTTGTGGAACTTTTTCTTTTGAGCAACACATCTTTATGGGAGACATACTACTTTGTCCATCAAAAAGGTGAGTGGGTTCTCTCACTTATAAATATTCAAGTCACCACATTACTATTCAATGTGAGATTATTTTCACAAACTCGCACTTGCTATATTCTCAACACGAAAAAGATTTATCACCGATGAACTTTGACTTCTTATAGCCATATATTTTTATCACTAAACTAAATTTTTCGAACCCCGATTCTCTGCATATATAATGTAATGTTCTGTCAGCTGAGTTTTAACAATTTCTAAAAAATCAACAATAATAATAATCAATCTAAATTTGACCATTATATTAATAAACAACTTTATCCAAAATGTCTTAAATAAAATATAAAATAATAAAAGCAAATAAATTATTTTTAGGGTCTTGTTAACATGTGCCCTTATGGCACATGTTAAGATTTATTGATACAAGAAATTTAATGTTTCAAAAGTTAAAATGCACAAATTAGCATTTAATAATTTTTATTTTTGCTTGCTTAACATGCGCTCTTAATGCACATGTTAACATTCTTCTAATTTTTATATTAACTGATGGGGACTTGGGATATTAATTGAATATGCTTTATTGGTCTTGCTCTGTGCTACTAATTGGGCTCACCATGTTTTCACATATATTAATTGTAGAGAATTTCTTTTGTCATCTATTTATTTTCTCGCACGTCCTACGAATTTATCAAAATACTTTTATATGTTACTTAAGTAGCGGATACTCCAAAAATTACTCATGTCAAGCTTTAGATATTCAAAAATACTCTATCAATTTTTTTCTTGTCCGCCCTATTGGTCTCGCTCGGGCGTGTATTTTTTTAGTACAAGCAACATAGAAGGTAGTAGGAGAAGAGGGTTGAATAGCAATCACGTTGTTGTAATGACATTCAAGGTCAACCTTATATGTTTATAAAAAAAAAGTTCAACCTTGTACATATGGGCTCACATATGTTAGAGTATGGACCATATGTGCACAGTATTGTGGCCCACTGGACCACTCATCATTAGGTTGATGGCAGGCAACACATATTATTATTATTATTATTATTATTATTATTATTATTATTATTATTATTATTATTATTATTATTATTATTATTATTATTTTTATGTTTTCTTCATGTTTATAGATTGGCTAGAAGCTCTTTCGTATGCTTGAAGAATGTATTTCTTGTCATCAACATTTGCCTCTTTATCTAAAAGTCTGAAATGTTGTCATTGGCAAATAGAAGATACTAGTAGCTTGTAACAAGAGCTTTGTGATAACCTTGATTAGAATCGGAGCAATTGAAAGCCTAAAACGAATTTTGAAATGAAACTTTTAAAAATCAACAGAAAATAATATTTAGAGACTTTGTGAAGTCTAATTAGTTCTTTCAAGTTTCGCTTGTCACTCCTTTGAGTTAGTCCTAACCATCATATATGTGTGGGAGTTGCAAAGTAGACTACCTGCTTCGTTTAAATCCGTCTAAAAATGAAACAGAGCGGGTCAATTTAGGTGTCCGAGTTAAAATTTAAGTTTCTCCTATTTTTTGACGAGTTGACGAACCGGCTTGGCAAACAATTAGTTTTTCATATTTATTTTTACTACATAATTTATAATTATCTTTCATCCTCACTTTTAGTAGGGTTCTTTGTTTTCTATGTAGGCTAATAATTATTGCAGTGATTCTGAATTGCTTCAATATATCATTTGGTACTGTAGGAATCAAATAAGATTTGTTGGCAAGATTATTATGTCAAAACTGCAATTAATCAAGTCATTGTTATTGTCTCATTACCCAGTAACATCTCAAATTTACATGCCAATTCCACTACATATGAGTTTGTTCTTCTCAAAGCTCTCCATGTTCAGATGCATCTCTCTAATGCTCCGGTTATTAAAGAAGTCATTTGGCAACCACCTATTATGAATTGGATGAAGTGTAACAGTGATGGAGCTTCTGCAGGCAAGTCTTCTTGTAGAGGTATTTTTAGGAATTTCAAAGCTATTTTTAAAGGAGTCTTTGCTATTAACTTAGGACTTCAACCTTCTTCATTTGCTGAATTTATGGGAGTTATGCTTTCTATTGGAATAACACATCATAATGGTTGGAAGCAGTTATGACTTTAGACTGATTTTCATGTTGGTTATATCGACTTTTAAAGACCCTAAAATAGTGTCTTGCATCTTAAAAAAAGGTTGGAAAACTGTGTATATTTTACATCCTTTATGGATTTCTTTGTATCACATATTTTTAAAGAGGCTAATAGCTGCGCTGATACAATGACTAATTTTGGTCTTTTCCTGCCTCTATCATCTACTCATTCTTGATGGTCTTCTTGTCTTGGGGCATAGAAAGTCACAAAGAGTGAGTAGATAATAGAAGGTTTGATTTATGCTCCCCTCTTTTTTATCTTCGATGTTTCTTAATATATTTTCATGGGGCTTGCTTTCTAATTCTAAGCAAGCTTCCTTTGTTAAAAAAATAAAATAATTCTCCCTTTTATATATATATATATATATAAAAGCATTTTAATTAATAAATTAAAAACTAAACACTCTCTCAATCTCAAACAAGGGAATAAATAAACGATAGGAAGATTTGAAAAAATTTATATTTTTACTTTTCCTAAAACTGGGGGAAAATAAAAAGGCGGCGCAACGACCGACTCATTCTAAGCCGATAGCGAAATAGTCGAAGTAGTAAATAATCCAGTACATCACATTATAAATTAGAATTGCATGCACTCTAACACCCTTCATTTCACACCCGTGCGTATTTGCGTTATACTCATCGGTGAAAGCTGTATAACGCTTCAATACCCACTCTCTTCTACCATTCTCAACAATCCCTAATCTTCAAGGTAGATAGATGATGATTCCTCATTCTCCTTCTTCTTTCCCCAGCTATTCGATTATCGCTTTTTCTAATTCAATTTCACCTTTTTCGTGCAATCATTATCATTATTCCAATTTTTTCCGTTGAATAATCCGTGCTTTATTGCTGTTTATTCATAATCGATGTTGATTATAAACGATTTTGTGTGTTTAAGCGATTTTTGTAATCCCTTTACGATAGACTGAAATTAGGTTCGCTGTTCATAGGTTTGTATATATATTAGTTTTACTTAATCATACATTTAAGTGATTTTCGCTTTAGTTTAGGTCATCGGAATTTTGATTTCTGATCATTTTGTGTACAAAAGAGACATTTTTTAACTGTATTGATTGATAAAGAATTGTTTTTTTGGGGCTTATATTAAGAGAAGCTGCAAAGTGCTATCAAGGTGGTAGTGGTACTTTTACTTTACTTTCTTCAATGGAGATACAATTTCAAATGCTATGCAATTGCATTGGGATTATGGGATATGAATGTAGCTGGTAGTTTAATTGTTTTTTGATTTGTTCCTAGTTCCATTCCCATGCCTTCATTTTCAGTTGTTAGGAATGTAGCTGCACACTGTTGCTACATACCATGTAATGAAAAGCTTCTAAATTCTAGTATGGATTTTACTTCTCCATCTTATGAATTTTGAATATGCAATTTTTTAGGTCAGGAGCCCTACATGTTCTGCAATATAATCAGTCTTAATCACAAATGGGCTGCTTGTGTTGTTGCTTTGCTGTTTGAGCAGTCACTGGCTTACATTTTTTCATGCCAGCTAAAATACTTGGAGTTGGCTGTTTAAATATATATAATTGCATTACACATATTGCATTGCTGATGATAATATGATATCAATACAAACATGAACAGTTATTTATGCATGTGTAAGGGTTTGTGCTTATGCACTATGGAGGAGGGTTATAAAAAAAAAGAGTTATTTACTCTTGTTTTCAAGTTTCAAGGTGTGATTTAACTCTAGTTAATTGGGATTGTTTGGGAATTTCAAATTGTCATGATATCATCTACTATGGTGATAAGTTGGTGCAGGAGCTGTATGGTTAATCCCTCATAGGATGGGCTTGGGACACATCACAGCAGTACTGACACCTCCGCCTTATAAGAATGCTTTTAGGAGTGGTTATACTCTTCACATCAAATGGTACCAGTGCCTTGTTTGCCTAATTGCACGCGTGGATGAGCCTCTCTTTCCAGCCCGTCAGGGTTGATGGAGGAGTTACTGACTGGGTGTGCAACACAACTCCCATCTAATGTTGCTGTTACCAGGTTGTTTGCAGGAGTGGGTTCTCCACTGTCATATGTTCGCTGGATAGGAGTTCCATCCAGGCAGAATGCACTTTGCCTACATGTTGGACAGCTGTAGCTATCTTTTAATTCATAGCATGCTTTTCTGCATGGGTTTGATGGTGTGGAAGTCACATGAAATTCAAAATTTCATTTTTTTTAATTCACAGAATCCATTTTGCATTGATTGATCTTTACACGTGAAGAGGCTTTTATACTTCTATTAAGTTTGGGGTTTAGCAAATCAGCTGTAATATTGTGTTGGTGTGAAAATTTCGAATATATTTTCTTTTCTCATTGTTTAATTAGTTTCACATGATTTGTTCCATAATTGCCTAGTGTCATGGAAGAAAAAGAAATACCAACAAACTACTAGTAGTTTCTGATGCCTTTTCATTCTTATAGTGTATTGTGTGGTCTGTGGAGAATGGGAAGTAACAGTGTTGAAAAGATCCCTATCAATAACAGCACTGGAGGTTCAGAAACCACTATTGAGATAAAGATCAAAACACTGGATTCACAAACCTATACCCTCAAAGTGGATAAACAGGTAATTTTGTCACTACTCGTTAACTTTCTTCACTTTTAAATTTTTTTTTCTCTTAGTATAATACTTCTATTATTGTTCACATAATCTCGTTTCTTGCCCTTCCTTCTAGCAGAAACGTCTAGTTGGAATATAAGGAAACTATCTCATAGTATTTGGGTTGTGCCTAATTTAGAAAATCTTAGATTATTTATTAGGATTGGTTGTCAACCCTGTCTAGTGAGATAAGACGTGGTTGGTATTGGTTTCCATATTTCTCTGTATTTCATGATTTCTTTATTTAATCGGAGTTATGAGTTTATTAATTAATATTCATGATCAGTTCCATTTCATCTTGCGGTCTTGTCATTTTGCTGGCAACCTCCATGTCATAACTGCATTTGTTTAAAGCTTATTCAAATGCACATACAAACGTATTTAAGCAATTGTCGTTCTGTAAGACCATAATGAAAACGTAATTTTTGTTTTTCTTCTAAACGAGTACGATATTGATATTTTGCACCATAATTTATTTGATGCTGATAACACTCAAACCTGTTTTTAGTATCTTGATATTGAGCTGGCATCTTCCAATTATTTATATGAACTGTTGATCCTCCCTCCCAACAATTTTCCCTGTTATGCAGATGCCAGTCCCTGCTCTGAAAGAACAGATTGCTTCTGTAACTGGAGTGTTATCAGAACAGCAGCGCTTAATTTGCCAAGGGAAAGTTCTAAAGGACGATCAACTATTGTCTGCCTACCGTATCCTTTATCTTTCTATTTTGTGTTCAACATCTTCGCAAAAGAGGCCAATGTGGCATTTTGTTTGCCTAGATTGACAAAAATGCCAGGTTTTCTCATTTGATATAGTTATGAAGAAAAAAAAATTGATTTTCAAAGTGGTGCCATTGTGCAATACAACCTGAAGATGTTTCCTTTATACATTGTTGATTTTCCCCTTTTTGGTTTCTTTTGCTTGTCTAGCAGGTAGGTTGCTCAATCATTAACATTGTTAAATGATTTTTGTGTTAGTGCCAATGTTTTTACATCTTTACGAAAAGTATTTGAAAGCTAAATTATTTGCACGTTATATTTTGTCTATTTTGTACCAATTATCAAGTATATTAAATATTGAATATAATATTTAATAAATATGTTAACAAAACAACAAAGCATGCTTGTTTATGACTTAAGTTTGCAAATGATAGACCTTCTATTAACACTCAAATTTAAAACTCAATGAATTCAAAAGCTATGATTTGTTATGTCGAGATGTTATGTCACTATTCTTTAAATTGTATTATTCATATAATATATTTTCTTCAACATGGGTTTCTTCCTTAACATAAGTAGATGTTGAAGATGGTCACACACTCCATCTGGTTGTGAGGCATCCTGATCTGCCACCTCCAGGAAGTCTGCCCAATCATTCAGGTTACATGCAAATTTTTATATTATCTTTGCTTTTGTAATGATTATGAATCCTGTTATTGTTTACTTGGATTTATAATGTTGTTTCTGTTTGTTTGTTTTAGTGATTGTTTTGTTAATTTCTTTTTATATAAAAAAGTTGGTAAGTGTTCATTATTGAGGGATACCTTAACGAGTACTTAACCTTGCTGGTCTTCTAAAAAGGTTATTAGGTTTGAAGCTTTTAAGTTGTCTATCTCACATATAAAAGTACGGTGGGAAGAAACGTGAATTACATTTGACTTGCTGATGTAGATTTTCAATTTTTGATGTCGTGACTTATTCTTGGATAATTAGGTAAGATAATCAGTGATCAGAGCATACACTGATCAGGTTCACCTGCAAGAATTAGATTCAATGCTACAAAACTTGTTATATTTTGTGCTGCAAAAATGACCATGTATGTTGCTAATACTATCGTAACAGTCTTAGAATTAACCCGAGTTAACGACCATGTATGCTACTAATACTATCCCAGTTTTGGGGCCTGCCACTACACATGGCTATCCGGGATTGACAACTTAGGATACAACATGAACAATGGTTACAAGTGGAGGACAATCCCAAAAGTTAGCTCTTGGCAAGCGCTAGCTTTTGAGATTGAGTTAGGCCCAAATCCAAATTCTGAATTGTTTCTTCATAAGTTTATTTTAGGGGTGTGTTGCAGAGCAGATTCATTGTTTTGTTTTATGCAATACCTCCATCACAGCAAATGAAAGTTTTCCTTAATATGATATTTTCTGCTAAACATCCATTTTGCAGTGACTGAGCCAAACTCAAGCACAAGCCATGGTCACAGTACTCAAGTCGCTCCGGGTGTTTTCATTGAAACTTTCAATGTACCTGTTCAGGGTGATGGAGTTCCACCTGAAATAAATAGGGTATATTTTAAATTAGAAGAGAAAGTGGCACATTTATGGGGTTGTTTGCATATTTTTGTTTAATTTTTATGTTACTTTGCAGATTGTTTCTGCTGTTCTAGGCTCTATTGCTGGACTTCCAAATTTTGCAAGTGGCGGTGAAGGGATTGTTGTCAGGGTAAGTTCAACCTTTCATATGTTTATATGTTTATGTTTTCTGTGATGTTGCATTATGACAAATTTAATTGGAGAACCCCCTCCCACCAAAAATCACTGATAGAAAATGTGTGAATGAAGAATATAGAACATTCTCAGTCTGTATGGTCCTTTGAGTATTAAATGAAGAGGAAAATAGAAGAAAATGTCAGGCCTGGAAATGACGATAGAAACTGGAATTTTATTAGAACAAAGTTAGGGCAGGATTCTCTTGTTTAAGGAATGAATTCCTGAATTCTGAGGGTACTCCCATAATGTCAAGCTTCCCTCTCAATCTCTTCCCTTATTTATAGAAAACATGTCTTATTTCTCTAATTACCCACTCATTAACCCTAGCAAACTTATAGAAAACTGTTTTTTTTTTCCTTTTTTCCCACTGATGGACTGGTTGCACTTTTCCCATCTTGCCTATCTTGTGCTTGTGAGTCTAAGCAATTTAATAAAAATTCATTTCTGGCGTTTGCATAAAAAAAAACTCTAACACACTAATTCCAATCCCATCAACTAATACATGCATATTAATCTATTGATAGAAACTGGAATTTATTAGAGCAAAAGTAAGGGAGGATTCCCTTGTTTATAGAATGAATTACAAAACTTTGGGAGGTTGTTGGTAATTAACTCAAACTAACTCCAATCCCATCAACTAACATATACATATTGATTTACTGATAAGAATTGGGAATTTATTAGAGCAAAAGTAGGAGATTCCCATGTTTACCGAATGAATTGCAAATTCAGAAGGTTGAGAGTCTGCAATCTCCCAAATATTGTCTCACGTGGCTTATTTCTCTAATCACACACTAATTAACTATAACAAACTAACTCTGATTCCCTCAACTAATATGTATGTATGAGATGAGGAGAGAGATGAAGTAAAACAAACAGAAAGTAAGATGTACAGTTTCAAGCAGTTGTGTACCTTCAGGAGATGCAACAACTTGATGTGTAGAATTGGAGAGTGAGACTGCAATGCTGTTTTATTTTCTTTCTTGTCCTAGTTAAGGACGGTATCTTGTCCTTTTATAAAACACAAAATGTGTTTTGGATGTTGTTTTCAAATCATCATAAGAATACATATTTTTTTTTTGACAAAATATAAGGATACATTGTTGTACACATCTCTTGATGTGCTTATTTATTCATCCTGCAAATCTTTAACATTACATCTTGGCTACTTGATTGAATGAAGGATAATGATTCCCAAGGCCTTGGAAGAACTTCAGATTCTAGTGGAATATCAGATCCGTTACGTCCAATACTTGATCAAACTGGTTTACGGAGTTTGACAGATAGATTACGGAATACTTTTGGAGTATCAGCATCAGGTTCTCTAGGGTCTTTGCAGCCTCCTGTATGATGCACCAAGTTCCTTCTCTACCTAATTCAGATACATATTTTTCTAGATTTTATATTTGAGTATTTACTTAATTCAGATACAATTTATTCATTTATATATGGTTTTGTAGGTCATTCCTGATTCTTTGACAACTTTGTCCCAGTACCTAAGTCATATGGGCCATGAATTTGATACAATTGGTAAGTAAACCATGTTGAATTTTATAGTTATCATCATTAGATGCATGATGCATCCTTCTACAAACTTGTTATTTGAGAATGATGAAACACATTTTACTGGCAGTAAGAGAAGTCAGAGAAGGGGGGAATAATGCCCAAGCAGCTGAGGCTCGTAGTAATGAAGAAATGGGATCTGCTTCTTCACATTTGGGTTCAACACCAGCAAATCTTTCATCACCCGCATCCTTGGCAGAAGTCTTGCTTTCTACCAGACGAATGATCATTGAACAAGCTGGGGAGTGCATACTTGTGTGTTCTATCTCCTCATATTTTCATCTGTATATGAGCTGACCCCCTAACAATTCAATAAAAGACTCCCCCTTTATTTTCTGCTTTCCTTTCTTAAGTATGTGAGCTTTGATTATCTCTTTACTATGTTAAACGTATAAATTTATTTAGTTCAATACATAATTCCACAGCAACTGGCAAGACAACTGGAGAATCAATCAGATGTAACTGATGCTTCGTCGCGATCTAGCTTTCAATCTAGGGCTATGAGAACTGGAACATTGTTTTATAACCTTGGTGCATTTTTACTTGAGCTTGGTCGTACAACCATGACATTGCGTTTGGGTCAAACACCGGTAGGCTTGGTTACCCATCCTTGGTATCTTATTTAGTAACACCTCTAATTGTACTACTAACTAATTTTGTGACTCCTGTGCAGTCTGAAGCTGTAGTCAATGGTGGACCTGCAGTTTTTATATCACCTACTGGTCCTAATCATATCATGGTTCAGGTTGCACTTGTCCTTTGTCTTGCTTGTCATGAAAACTATCATACTTTTGCTTATTGAAATGCATGGTTCCAGCCTCTTCCTTTTCAACCTGGAGCGAGCTTTGGTGCTGTCCCTGTAGGAGCTGCACAGTCTGACTCAAGTTTAGGTTCTGGACTTGGCTCAAATTTTTTCCCAAGGCGTATCGATATACAGATAAGACGAGGTACATTATTTATTTATTTATCTGTGTTATCTGTTCTGTAATTTTGCATAATGCTATTGACTTCTTGCTAACTATTAATATTAGGCACTTCAACAACCACACCCAATGCCAATCAAGATGACCGTGGGGATACACAATCTGCTTCAGTACAAAGAAATCCAGCTGAAAGTTCTGCTAGTCAAGCAACGTCTAGGCGACCAGATGCATCTATTGCCGGAGAGCCAGCAATAAGGATAGTGCCAATAAGAACTATGGTTGCAGCAGTACCTGCTCCCTTGGGTCGTCCTTCTTCAGAACCATCTGGTAATTCTACAGGGCTTTACCATCCAGTTCTTGGGAGATTTCAACGTTTAACTACAGGGCAGGCAAATAGTGAACAAGGATCTCAATCAGCAAGTCAGCATCGTGCAGCACAACATTCAACTCCTGAATCCATGTTGGAAAGGCAAAGCGCGGAAGAGACTGCAAGGAATGGTAACTAGACAAAATGAGCATTTAACATTTCACACCGATGATTGTTTCTTAGTACTAGAAGTTTCTCAATTTGATATTTCTTTTCTTCTCATTAGTCATTACTGACATGCATAGTATGTGCTCCAAAAATAACTTACACAAAACAGTGAGTGCTACTGCTTATTGAAGATGTGGTTCTACTCAATTTGATAGTGCAATCTTCCTACTTTTGGCTCATGTTGGACATATATTAGAATATGTAAAATATTTACAGCGATGATTTTTCTACTCAATTTTGTTTCTTTCTTTTGCTACTCCTTCCATTTCTTTCTTCCATCATTTTGTCCGCTTAGCCCATCATCACTTTGTGTGCACTGAGTAACTGCTTACTATAGCTTATAGTTACGTAATTTGATGACCTATAAAATTATGTGATATATGGATAAAATACAACTTTCTTACGGACTTGAATAAATTTATCATTGGACTTATGCAGGTACCTCATCAACTCCAAACACGAGACAAGAGCCATCTAATTCACGTGTTGTAAATATCAATATTCTGTCAGCTGGTGGGGCCCAAAACAACCAAGAATCTGATAGACAGATACCAAGCAGTGTACTTCAGTTTTTAAGAACACTCTTTCCTGGGGGAGAAATTCACGTGGAGGATTCAAGCTTACAAGGAGCAAATGTGGGTTCCACCTCAGCGAATGCTGCAACATCAAGGAGTTCTCCCCAAGTCCCTGATGCTGCACCTCCTGTTAGTGATGAAGGATTATTTTTGTCTAATGTACTCCGTGAGATCATGCCGGTCATATCTCAACGTGTAGGGTCTGAGAGAAATCCTTCTGAAGATCAAACAGCTCAAGATTCGTCAACTCAGGTTGGCACACTTCATTATTTTCTCTATTTTAGTGTGTGATGAAATTTTTTAATGTCAACTTCAACTGTTGAAGTCCTTCTCTTCAACCACCCTAAAAACTTCTGGACTCTGATACATATTAGGAACATCCCACTTGTTAAAGGTGGGAATTCCAAAAAAAAATAAAAATTATTCTTGGTTCAAATCCCATCAGGTCTTCTTTTCCCCTAGGTTGCTGAACATGCATATACTGTAGCAAAAACAAATAGGGGAAATTATGCAGGAGGACTTTAACTCTTCTTTATCTCCCATGGTAGTTGTGAAATTGAATATTGTAATCATCATCTCCTAAAAAAATAAGAGAAACTGACAAGCAGGTATATATGTAGGTTGAAACAAATGCTGGGACATCACGCAGACGCAGTGGTTCTGAACCAAACCCTCCAGATGCAAAACGCCAAAAGGTTTCCCTTCTACTTTCGAGTTTGTAAACTAATGATCTATGTTGTATCAAATTTTAGATAATTTTATTTGCTTACAATTGTAAGTAGCGTGGGTTTTGAATACAATGCTAAATTAGTTTTTCTTGCGTGCGTGGGTCAGTAATGAGTTTTGGAGAATTTGTCTAGAACTGATAGATTTGGTTGATACTTGATGATGATACTCTCTTTTCCCCCTTTTTAATCACTGTTATTATTTCTGTAAAAGTGCCTTACCCCTTGCCTTTGATTATTTCTTATAGTTATAGTTACAATTTTTGAATAATGACATAACTTGTTGATGCAGATGGAATGATATTGATTGTGTACAAAATGTGGCTGTTGAAGATTGTGGTCATAAGAATCCGACTTCAGGGTGGTTCTCTTAATGTCAAATTAGATATCCATGACAAGCATGATTTCACTTTCTCCAGCTGTAGACAATTTTTAAGAATACTGATATTGAACCGAGACATATTGCTATGCAATATTGGGATTGGAATTAAGCTTTTTTATGCCGAGTTTTGATTAATGGTTATATAATTATTAATTATTGGAAAGTTCGAATTGAGATGACATCATATAAATTTCCTTGTTTTCTTTAAAACTATAAACTAATTTTTTTTGTTGTGAATTTTACACCAAGGTTGTCATTATTGAGTTTTTACATCAACTCATTTATTTTAGTTTAGGTGGAATTCAAACGTAAACTCTGACTCGTAAATTTGTAGAGTCTAGGGTTGAATTATACTGGTGTAATTTTTAAAAAATTACATTCATTAGTATCCATTAATTTTATACTGGTGTAATTTTAACCTTTTTTTTATATAAAAAAAAAAAAATAGATTTACTAAACAACTTTAAGTTTAGTTTTAAAGCTATTATTTCTAGCTATTGTTTCTATTATCACCAATGCAATGTAATATGAGTACATATGTTCCTATAGTCACTCGTGCAAATAAAAAACAATTTTTAGCAGAGATAAAATTAAAAAACAAAATAGAAAAATTATGTCCAAAAAGTAGAGAACAAGGGTCTCTTTGGTATAAATAAGTTATAAGTTAGTTGATAAGTTAGCTGATAGCTGAAAAGCTAACTTATAGCTGTTAGCTGAAAAATTAGCTTATTGAAATTAAAGTGTTTGATAAAATTAGCTTTTAAAGTGATTAATAAATATAAAATGACATAATTGATAGTGGATAGTTTCTTTTTTTAAAGTGGGTAGTTATTAAATTAAAGGGTAGAAATGGAATAAAGTGTAAAAAGTTATAAGCTCAAAGGCTACTTGAAATAGCATATGAGAAAAAGCTATAAGCTTATAAAAAAAGTTTGTTACCAAACACCTCTATTTTTTTAAAACAAGCTTATAAACTCATAATAAGCTATAATGAAAGTTGCAAGAACAAAATTTCAGCAGGATATGGCGTTAAAAAAGGAAGGTAAAAAATTTTAATTTATTAAAGAAGCCATGTGAATCTATAACTATAAGTGACTCTTTAATAGTCAATAGATTAAAATAAAATCAATCGATATTAATGGGTGTAACTTTTTTAAAGTTACATTGGTGTAATTTGATCCCTCCTCAGGTGACTCCCATTTTGGTTAGGCATATTCATAATCTTTGGGCTTTGGATTAGCAAGTCCAATTTCGTCACACATGGCGGGAGGGAAACAGAAGTGTAGATTGGCTTGCTAATTATAGCATTTCAATGAGTTTCTTTAGTTGTTCTATAGTGGAGTCTCCTCTTAGTGAACTCCGTAGATTGCTTTTTGATGATTTATTTGGGGCTTGCATGCTTAGAAATGTTAGACTAACTATTTAGTTTTATTTTTTCGTTGGGCTTAGGCCCTCTTTTGTACCAAAAAAAATTGATCCCTCCTCTTATTTAATTTTTAATTTAATCTAAAATTAATAATTTTATTTTTAATCTAGAAATTTAAGTGTTATGAATATTAATTAAAGAAAAATAATATGTTATTAATTTTAAATTTAAAAATCAATTTTAAATATTAGATAATTCACACTCAATTGATTTTCTCTCATTCCCATAAATTAAATATGACCATAATCATGCATTTCAATAATAAATATTGTTAGTGTTGGTTGAAAATATACATGTTGAAAAGTTTTGATTTTCACACCAAATAGCACCAACTATATACACCCACGATATATCTTGTAAAGAGTGATTTTATTTTTTATGTATTAAAATTGACTTTTAAATCATGCATGTCATGTAAGAGTGAATATTATATATGATTGAAATATAATGATTTTATTGTAAATTTGAAACATTGTTATTTTATTTTTAAGAAACCCATAGTACATTTATGTATATATTATTTATTCAATAACTTATTGTATTTATGTATATATTATTTATTCAATAACTTATTGTATATTAATAATTGCATAAGATTTTGTAATATTTTATTATTTATCAAAATCTAATTAATATGTTTCGACTCTCACACATTTTCATCTATTATTTTGTATATTTTTTTCCTTTCTTGTTTTCGTACACGTGCATTAAATAAAAGACATTGTTTCCTGCTATATATAAACAAAAATTCACTTTTTGGATTATTGAATAATTGATCTATAATATAAATCGAATATTGAACCTTATTAAAATACTCATGAGTGTCTTTAAATACTTAAACATATATCATAATGTATTTATTACTAATATGATATTATATAAAGATTTATGCTCATTTGATAAAGTTGAACTTTTGAATTGAGTATATATATATATATATATATATATATATATATATATATATATATATATATATATATATATATATATATATATATATATGTTGAATCGTTAAGTAGGTAAGAATTAAACTATGTAAACTCGTTTTGACATGCGAGTTTAAATGAATTTACCAATTTTACTGAGAATTAAACTATGTAAACTCGTTTTGACATGCGATTTTACTTAAAACTATTTTAGCTTTGATTTGATTTAACACGAAAAATCATTTAGAACGAAATTTTAATAACTTTGTTTTACACTATCAATTTAACCTTGTCTATCATAAGGTCTCAACTTCTTTTTTGAACAGCAAAATTATGTTTATAAAAAGTACAAATCTGTTGTGCAAAACTACTGGATTCTCAACTTCAAAGTCATTCATTGATATTCTGTATGAAAATTTCCTTACCAACATGAATAAATCTTGTAGCAAATGTACAATATATTTATAGTTGGTTTTGTTTGTTCTCAACCCTTATAATGCTTACAATGTAGTAATGAAATAAAATTTAATTATAACAATCGAGAATCATGCCTTTAGTTAAACTTGAGTTTTTGTTTAAGCACTCGTCTTTGTGGTGAATCACAAGCTCCTTAGGCCAAATGTAGAGCCACTACCTAATTTCTCAATGAAGTGAGTTGATGAGATGGATTTTTACATTAAAATAATACCGGACAATAATTTTCAATCTAAAAAATATTGGAAAAAATAATATATAAGTTGCATGCATCCAAACTTCCGGATACATTATGCCCTTCTCCTTCAAAAGCCACCTTAGTTAATCAACAAAACTATACTTTCCTTTTCCTCCCACGTTGGACAGTTTCCACAATTTTATTTTTTTTACCAAACAGTTTCCACATATTGAATGACTATAAATATATCATAAGCACCAAGCGAATGGGAACTGTGCATGGTGTAATTGTTTCCTTCCACTCTTTTTTGGATGACACATCTCTTTTCATTCTTGTATCTCATCCAACAATTATTTTCACACACTCTGTAAGCTCACTTCAATACACTTTTAGCCGCTCTTCACTACTCTCTAATGATCCAACCACACCTAACTCTATTCTCTTTTTTCCTCAATCCATCAGTATTTAGCCGCACCTATCATTCTAAAGGCGGACTTAAAAATTGAGTAAAATAAACATTCATATGGAAGGCTGTTGTGAATTCTATCCGAAAACCACATCAATAACCAATAGTAGAACCAACTATCTTTAGTGTATGGGACAAATGAATTGAAGCAACCAAATTAAAATGAATGAGCAATAATCACAAACGCTAAAACTACCGAAAGCGATAAATAACACGAAATTGTTTACCCAGATTGATTAAAATCAACCTACTCTCGGGGAGAGAGAACTCTCCGTTCCACTATCAATAAAATACTTGGTTACAATGAGATTCATAGAGTTACAAGATTTAGAGTTCTCCTAAATCTACCTTTTTCCCGAATCTCTTCCCGTGAACAAGAGATTCAATCAATAAGTGTTTCTAAGGTGTTACAATCACTTCCCCAACCCTAGAGATTACCCAAGAGAAACCCTCTAACACTTCAGTCTTCATGTTGGAAGCAAAACCCTAAAAACCTCATTTTTTCTCTCTTTTCCTGGCGGCCGAACAAAACAACACAGCTATATATAGTTGTGTTTTGCGCAGGAAAGTTGCGCCCCGTGCGCAGAAGGTAGTGGCCAGGGTGTAACGTGCGCCTCATGTTCCAAAAGTTGCGCCTCATGCGCATTAGACAGCAGCAACACCAAATTCTGCTTCAATCCATCAATTCAAAGGCAATTCTAACAAAGGCAATGATGGTTGTTAAAAAATATGAATCGACAAAGTATGAGGGGGGGGGGGGTGGAGAATTTTTTTTCCTCAATCTTGGTTGATAAATCACCAATCTAGATAAATGTGGTTTTTCAACAAATATGAGTGGAGGAGCGAGTAGCTAAAGTATTTGACTTATAAGTTAAAAAGGTTGGAGGTGAGAGATTATCTCGACAAAAAAAAAATCTTCGTCATAAAATATAAGTAAAAACGAGTCATTTTTTTCTTGAATGTATTTGGTTAAAAATTTGGACCAATACATTCATTTTTGTTGGAAAAAAAGAATATGCACTGACAGTGTAAAATAATTTATTTTACACTGTCAACCAATAACCAACCTGTTTTTGCCACATCACTCCACTTTACCCCACTTTTTTAATATGACACGGCAAATTGATGATTTTTTATTGGATGATCGTGTAAAATTCTTTTACATTGTCAATGCATTTCCATTAAAAAAATGTTGACCAATTTTTACTTATATTTTGGGACAGAAGAAATATAGTTTAACAATTACTCCATATTATTTATTAGTTACTGCCCATTTAAAAATTAAAAGAGTGGGTGGGGAGTGGAAACATCGAAAGAATGCGGGTGTAGGTAATATTTTATATTTCCCAGCATTTAACTAATTATTTTCCTTTGGGCCAAAGATACCCGAGCCAGTTTTGTTCTGATCCACTAAAATTGTAAAACACCGAAATAAAATTAGGGTTTCACCATTTTCATCAAACTTCAGAGTGATAGAGAGGCTTTTCGACGAGCGCGGCTAAAACTAGGGTTTTTCATTTTCCTCTCCGAAACTCTCAACTTCCACCATGGATGAACAGGTAAGTAACTTCTTCGTCTTCCATTTGAATCGTTTTCACTTTCAATCAGTTTGTTCTTAGTTCTGTTTAGATCTTCCATTGATTTTTTTTGTTTTTTGTGTTTGAATTTTTGTTTTTCAGACTGAGAAGGCTTATTTGAAGCAACCAAAAGTGTTTCTAAGGTAGATTAAATCAAATACTCCAAAATTATTTATTGTTTTTTTTTTTGTTCACTTTTCGTTCTGATATTGATGTGTATTTGTTTGATATTTTGTTCAATTTCGCAGCTCGAAGAAATCTGGAAAGGGAAAGAGACCTGGAAAAGGTGGAAATCGCTTCTGGAAATCCATTGGTCTTTCATTCAAGACTCCCAGAGATGCCATTGAAGGTTTGTGTTATTTTAGTGGATCTAATTTTTGTTACTATGAATTATAAATAATCAGTTTTTAGGTCAATTATTAGCTTAAGTCATTGTGAATAGAGGTGGAAACAGGCCAGGCCGGCCTACATGGCCTTAAGGCCTAGCCTACATAGGCTCAGGCCAGGCCAACCTATTTCTTTAAATAGAACAGGCCAATGCTTTTTTATAAGCCTATTTAGCTAAAAAGACCAGGCCGCAGGCCATTAAAAAAGCCTTTGAGGCCTACTAGGCCGGCCTATTTAAGTTAACATGAATAATATTTTTATTACGATTATTATTTATATATTAAAATTTATACTTTGATTAAATTATAAATCTATTAACTTTTTAAGTAATTTAAGTTTATTAATCTACATTAGTTTTTAACATATATAAATGTATTATTATAAACTAGAATTGAAATATGATGACATATATAGTCAAATTCTCTAAAATATCAAATGAAACATTATTTTATTAGTTCATAAGTATATTTCAAAATAAATATAATTATTTATTTAAATATGTTCATATGAAATAGACTTTTAAACAGGCTAACAGGCCACATCAGACTTTCAAAAGGTCAGGCTCAGGCCTAGAATTTAAGCCTATGATAGGCCACAGGCCAGGCTCAGACCTTCGATTTTTTGACAGGCCAGGCTCAGGCTTGGCAAAGCCTAGCTCGGCCTAGCCTATTCCCACCTCTAATTGTGAATATTCTGCAAACACTATATTAGAACTTTGTTTTTTTGCATGTTGATTTTATAACCGAAAGCAAATCATTCTTAGAACTGTGTTTAATTGTTTAATCCTTAACATTTTTACATTGTTGCATTTATCGGATAACTTTAGGTAGAGTTGTTGCTATATGATTAAATAAACTGTGTATCGATTTATTTTAACATTTATTAATACACTTTCGATATCCATATCGAAGATTTATTGTACTACTCCCTCTGGTCCTAATTATAAGAAAAGATTCACTTTTTAGATACATTGAAATCTAGACTCTAATATAGATTGAAAGTTTTGCATTATTGTAAATAGTTGCAAATTGTATTAACTAGAAAATGAAATAATATGTGAAGGTTTTTTACTTTTAAAAATCTGTCTTTTGGTCATGGTTGAAACAATGTTCATCATTGCCTGTGTCATGTCATCATCTTGATATTCTTTTATTAATCCATACCGATTGATTTAGTTGTTTATTTTTGAATGTGTGTACTGTTTATTTCTGGTTCTAATCGAATGCCTTTTATTTATTTATTTTCAAAACAGGAACCTACATTGACAAGAAGTGCCCCTTCACCGGCAATGTTTCCATCAGGGGCCGTATTTTATCTGGAACCTGTCACAGTGCTAAGATGAACAGGACTATTATTGTTAGAAGGAATTATCTTCACTTTATTAAGAAGTATCAGATATTGTGAATTTGTGATACTAAAATGTTTTAATGTCAGCGACAAAATGGTATTTTGATTTTGGGTAAGTTAACTTGTGCTGCAAGGATATTTGTTAAGTTTTGTTTTTTTAATGAAAAAGAGGGTCAAAGATCCGAGAAAAAAGAAACTATACGGCTACTAGTCGAGGGGTAGAAACCCCATACATATCAATATCAAACAAATGACTTATAAAATTAGGACATCACTCGTAAAAAAAATCAAAGAAGCACCTGGATCACAAACCGTAACTAGTCAAGGCATCAACAACGTTGTCCTCATGATAACTATGTTCAACTTTAAATTCCCAATCATGTTGAACCAGCCATGAATTATTTGCATCAAACTACAAGAGGGACTCAAATTATCACCACTAGTAAGGATTGTCACCACCAATTGAGAATCGATCTCATAATGAAACTCCATTCGCTTAGCACAAAATAAATCCTCCAAGCCACTCTTCACTACTCCCTCTAATGATCCCACCACACCTAACTCTATTCCCTTTCCCCAATCCATCAGTATTTAGCCGCACCTATCATTCTAAAGGCGGACTTAAAAATTGAGTAAAATAAACATTCATATGGAAGGCTGTTGTGAATTCGATCCGAAAACTACATCAATAACCAGTAGTAGAACCAACTATCTTTAGTGTGTGGGGCAAATGAATTGAAGCAACCAAATCAAAATGAATGAGCAATAATCACAAAAGCTAAAACTACCGAAAGCGTGTTACAATCAATAAGTGTTTCTAAGGTGTTACAATCACTTCCCCAACCCTAGAGATTACCCAAGAGAAACCCTCTAACACTCTAGCCTTCATGTTGGAAGCAAAACTCTAAAAACCTCACTTTTTCTCTCTCTTCCTAACGGCTGAACAAAACAAAACAAAACAACACAACCATATATAGTTGTGTTTTGCGCATCATGCGCAGGAAAGCTGCGCCCTATGCGCAGAAGGCAGTGACCAGGGTTGAACGTGCGCCTCATGTTCCAAAAGTTGCGCCTCATGCACAGTAGATAGCAGCAACACCAAATTCTGCTTCAATCCATCAATTCAAAGGCAATTCCAACAAAGGCAATGATGGTTGTCAAAAAATATGAATCAACAAAGTATGAAGGGGGAAATGGAGAATTTTTTTCCCTCAATCTTGGTTGATAAATCACCAATCTAGATAAATGTGGTTTCAAACAAATATGAGTGGAGGAGCGAGTAGGTAAAGTATTTGACTTATAAGTTAAAAAAGTTGGAGGTGAGAGATTATCTCGACAAAAAAAAAAAAAATCTTTGTCATAAAATATATGTAAAAATGAGTCATTTTTTTCTTTAATATAGTTGGTTAAAAATTTGGACTAAATACATTTATTTTTGTTGGAAAAAAGAAATATGCACTTACAGTGTAAAATAATTTTACACTGTCAACCTGTTTTTGCCACATCACTCCACTTTTTTAATATGACACGACAAATTGATGATTTTTTATTGGATGATCGTGTAAAATTATTTTATATTGTCAATGCATCTCCATTAAAAAAAATGTTGACCAATTTTTACTTATATTTTGGGACATAAAAAATATAGTTTAACAATTACTCCATATTATTTATTAGTTACTGCCCATTTAAAAATTAAAAGAGTGGGCGGAGAGTGGAAACATCGAAAGAATGGGGGTGTAGGTAATATTTTATATTTCCCAGCATTTAACTAATTATTTTCCTTTGGGCCAAAGATACCCGAGCCATTTCTGTTCTGATCCACTAAAATTGTAAAACACCGAAATAAAATTAGGGTTTCACCATTTTTCATCAAACTTCAGAGTGATAGAGAGGCTTTTCGACGAGTGCGGCTAAAACTAGGGTTTTTCATTTTCCTCTGCGAAACTCTCAACTTCCACCATGGCTGAACAGGTAAGTAACTTCTTCGTCTTCCATTTGAATCGTTTTCACTTTCAATCAGTTTGTTCTTAGTTCTGTTTAGATCTTCCATTGATTTTTTTTGTTTTTTGTGTTTGAATTTTTGTTTTTCAGACTGAGAAGGCTTATTTGAAGCAACCAAAAGTGTTTCTAAGGTAGATTAAATCAAATACTCCAAAATTATTTATTGTTTTTTTTTTTGTTCACTTTTCGTTCTGATATTGATGTGTATTTGTTTGATATTTTGTTCAATTTCGCAGCTCGAAGAAATCTGGAAAGGGAAAGAGACCTGGAAAAGGTGGAAATCGCTTCTGGAAATCCATTGGTCTTTCATTCAAGACTCCCAGAGATGCCATTGAAGGTTTGTGTTATTTTAGTGGATCAAATTTTTGTTACTATGAATTATAAATAATCAGTTTTGTAGGTCAATTATTAGCTTAAGTCATTGTGTTTAATTGTTTAATCCTTAGAATTTTTACATTGTTGCATTTATCGGATAACTTTAGGTAGAGTTGTTGCTATATGATTAAATAAATTGTGTATCGATTTATTTTAACATTTATTAATACACTTTCGATATCTATATCGAAGATTTATTGTACTACTCCCTCTGATCCTAATTATAAGAAAAGATTTACTTTTTAGATACATTGAAAGTTTGATGTATCTAGACTCTAATATAGATTAAATACACTGAAAGTTTTGCATTATTGTAAATAGTTGCAAATTGTATTAACTAGAAAATGAAATAATATGTGAAGGTTTTTTACTTTTAAAAATCTGTCTTTTGGTTAGAGACCTATCCATGGTTGAAACAATGTTCATCATTGCCTGTGTCATGTCATCATCTTGTTATTCTTTTATTAATCCATACCGAATGATTTAGTTGTTTATTTCTGAATGTGTGTACTGTTTATTTCTGGTTCTAATCGAATGCCTTTTATTTATTTATTTTCAAAACAGGAACCTACATTGACAAGAAGTGCCCCTTCACCGGCAATGTTTCCATCAGGGGCCGTATTTTATCTGGAACCTGTCACAGTGCTAAGATGAACAGGACTATTATTGTTAGAAGGAATTATCTTCACTTTATTAAGAAGTATCAGAGGTATTCTCCTTTAATACCATGATTTCCTATTTTGATTTGCACCTTGCTTAAACATAACTTATAATTCTTTTTTTTTTTGTATATTTATTTAGATATGAGAAGAGGCATTCTAACATTCCTGCTCATGTATCACCTTGCTTCCGTGTTAAGGAAGGAGACCATGTAATCATTGGCCAATGCAGGTGAGACTGAATAGGCTAATTTTTTTTCTGTCCATTAAATTAATATCATGTATTTTGATTATATTTATTGATATAGATACTTGGCTGATTGGCTTTATTTGTGCATTTCATTAGGCCTCTCTCCAAGACTGTGAGGTTCAACGTCTTGAAAGTGATCCCAGCTGGATCATCGAGTGGTGCTGGAAAGAAGGCATTTACTGGAATTTAAGATGTGTTGAAAGTAATTCTGATTTCTGTATGCTGACTTATATGAAGACCAGTTCAATTTTGTTTTGTTTTTGAATTTAAGCCCTATCATCATTTGATAAAAGTTGAAGGATTTTGATTATTGGTTATTTAATAGTAGTAGCATTTTATATTGAATTTTTGCTTCAAACAGGGATCATCCCGCCTTTATTAGGTTAGAAAAGAGATCATAATTTCTGAGGGTATTCAGACAGTGATAACCCATTCTGTATGTGTGTTGCACCATCAACACACATACAGAATTGGTTATACTCGGTTAGTACTGGTTTTTTTAACTAACAAAGTTACTATTTTACTTCACAGTCTAACGTGAGTTTCAATTTACGAGTTAAATTGAAATATCTTTGTACCATGCCTAATCTAAAGTAGATTAAAACTTTGTTATTATTATATTTTTTTACCAATACTCAAGAGTCAGAGATGTGAGATTTGTGGTAACAATTCTTTCATAATGAAACCTGCGACTTAAAACAAGAAAATCCAGAAGGATCATTCCCGAAAATGTCATAAAAAGAATCATCATATCATATAGGAATCAATAGAACTAAGAAGGATACTTTAAAAACCCACAAAAACTCATGAATTTTTGGAAATATTTGGTTGCGCTAGTTCGTCTAACATTTTTTTTTTGAAAATGTTACACCAAAATGAGAATTATCCTCACCAAATTTGTAGCTATACCTAATCATATCTATAAGATTTTTAAAGTCACTCCACAATAAAATAAGAAACATGTTCTTTCCATGCCAATGTCCAAAATCGAACTTCATACCCATTTTTCCATACAGAGTGTCACTTGCGGATATCATCGTGATGCATCCTTTGATCCAATGCATAGCACTCTTTAACCTGAAAGCTAACAACTCTGTTGCAAGCTCCAACCAATCTATACAATCTCCAACCAATGTATACAAGCTCCAATGGTACATTCATCAATATCATCTCTTAAGGAATGAGATTCTTATAGCATCCACGAAGGAGCTATCCATGTGTACACATTACTTATTTACAATTTTTTAATAATAGTACCTAATAAGTACTCAATCTCTCTAACCCAACACATCTTAAAAAGTTTTAAATGAGTCTCACTAATAACACATATCTCCAATAACTCTACAACATTATAAATGGGTCCCACAAAAATTATATAGGTACCACTTCTTATTGTAGAACTAGTACCTAATAAGTACTCATTTGTGTTTTGCTCCAATGGTAGTACATATTAGGTACTAGTACTTAAAAAATAAATGCTCACCATTGGAGATGATCTTATAATTCTCATTTTCAGGACGAAATTAGAAACGGGACTAGCAAAAATTATGGTCCCCCAAATTTATTCATTTTTTATAAAAAATTATGCTATTATATCTTTTAGTCTATTTTATTTTTTAAACTTCAAATGCTCTTACAGGATGTGCTGAATAAGAAAGATTTTGGCTTCTCATAATAAGAAAGTAGATGAAGTAGTGAAAAACTTTATTTACTTGTTGATATAACTCGTGATAAAACCAAGGAGAGAACAAATAGCGAAAACAAATTTGCTCATGTAACCGCGTCACCGCAGTTACAGTATAAACCGTTCGATCTGAATGGATGACCGAGATCATTTTAGTATATATATGATTTAAACCGTCTGATGTGAAATAAATGGATTAGATTAATTATTGCGTTAAATTGCATGCTTTTTTAACTGCGGTAAATCCGGGTCCAACAAATAACTCTAGTTGTTAGATTTGTTGATAAGAATAGATAGGCCAAGCGATTTGGATCCTCAACTGCAGCAGCCTCTGTTGTGTGCCTGCTGCGAGATCCCGACCTTTTATTTGATCTGCCTTTTAAATTCCATATTAAAACATATGTATACTAAAGCATGTTATTAAACTTATAGATAGCCCAACAGGATATCGCAGACGTGCAAAATACCATATCATCTTTTAAGCAAGAGATTTGTACAACATTGTTTTACCATGATCTTAACATTCAAAATGTTCAATGTCAAAGATATGATGGAGCTAGTAATAAGCATGAAAAGTTAAATGGTTTACAAATTTTGATTCTTCAAGAATGTTATTATGCCCATTGTATGAATTATCCATCAATTTCGGCTTGTTCGGGTTAGATGATCTAAAGAAGTAGAAAATGTTCAATCTTTTTTTTCAAATTTTAAATATAATTGTCAATATTGTGTGTTCTTCTTGTAAATGCATTAATGAATTACAAACTGCGTATGAATACTACTAAACAAAACATATGATAAGACGAAAAGTAAATCTTCCTAGTATAAGAATTTGGATAATTTATTCGTTATTTGATCAAATTGTATTTTACTCCAATGAAGATTTGTTTTTAAAATTTTATTCATTCAATTCTAAATATAGGATTGGGAACTCTCATTCAGATCACTTCAATTCTTCTATTTCTATGTAAAAATGAGGACAACAATGTGAACAAATCACATAAATAGATTATTGAAAGAGTAATTTATGACTAAAAAAAAAACAGAAATCAAATATTGATTCGAAGAACTCCCATAAAAAAGGGTAATTTTTTTTATAAGGTAATGTCGAAAACCATCCTTAAAATAAAAAGGATTTATAAGGTAATGTTGAAAAGTCGTTTATAAGAAAAGTAATGTTTAAAAATAATTTATCTGTATCTATCTATATCTATCTATATATCTATATATATATATAAAGAGGATACATGAATTTTGGTGTGGATTTTTCATAATACCAACAATATCCTTGATGTTGTTTTTTATTAGCAACAAAAATCTTTTATTACTTTCTCAAAAAACAAAAATCTTGACATTTATTTTTATTTTTTACATAAGTTAGATTTTCGTGCTTGCCTGACCCGCTAGTTTTGGTATAATGTTGATTGAACCAGGAATTAAAATGATATTATGGAAAAAATATATATATAGAATATTTTCATTCTTTTTTTGGATTATTTTTAATGCATTTACTTTTTTCCATAAACAAAACTAAAAAATTTATGGTGTTCAATAGTTACCACACGAGAACAGTTTTTTTTCTAAAGTCAAAACTTGAATGTTTTTAATTTTAGTCAAAGTGTCACCAAAATACACTTATAAAACCGCACAAATTATTCATCTCATCACAAACAGTTACAAACAAAAACATGGCAAAAACAAAACCAATATCTCTAACCTTTTTTCTTCTAAGTGTTTTCTTTTCTGCAACATTTGCAGCACCAACACCATCACAATCCTTGTACACGTCTTTCCTTCAATGTCTCAAACAAAACAACACTGATCCAACAATCTCTAACATTGTTTTCCCCCAAACAAACCCTTCATTTTCCACTGTCCTTCAAAATTACATCAGAAACGCACGTTTCAACACATCCTCAACTCCAAAACCATTAATCATAGTTACTCCAAAAAACCCATCACAGGTTCAATCTACTGTTATCTGTGCCAAAAATGTCAAGATTCAGATCAAAATCAGAAGTGGTGGACATGATTATGAAGGTATTTCTTATGTAAATCACTCACCCTTTATCATCCTTGATATGTTTAATCTAAGAACAATCAATGTTGATATAAAAAATGAAGTTGCTTATATTCAAGCCGGTTCGACACTTGGTGAAGTTTATTATAGAATTTATGAAAAGAGTAAAGTTCATGGTTTTCCTGCTGGTGTGTGTCCAACTGTTGGTGTTGGTGGTCACATCAGTGGTGGAGGGTATGGTACAATGTTGCGAAAATTCGGTCTTTCTGTTGATAATGTTATTGATGCCGAAATTGTTGATGTTAAAGGTAGGCTTTTGAATAGGAAATCAATGGGAGAAGATCTTTTTTGGGCTATACGAGGTGGTGGGGGTGCTAGTTTTGGTGTTGTTTTATCGTACACTATTAAATTAGTACCGGTTCCTGCAACCGTTACTGTTTTTCGTATTGAGAAAACCTTGGATGAGGGTGCTACTGATCTTGTTGTCCAATGGCAACAAGTTGCTCCGACTACCGATGATAGGATTTTTATGAGGCTTCTTTTACAGCCTATAACTTCTAAGGTTGCTAAAGGAACAAAAACTATTAGGGCTTCTGTTGTTGCTATGTTCCTTGGCGGGGCCGATGAAGTTGTCGAGATTTTGGGGAAAGAATTTCCACTTTTGGGATTGAAGAAACAAGATTGTATTGAATTAAGTTGGATTAATGCTGTTATTTGGTATAATGATGCTGATGCTTTCACTAGTGGCGCAAAACCGGAGAGTCTTTTGGATAGGAATGTTAATTCAGCGAGTCCCGGTAAGAGAAAATCTGATTATGTGCAAAAACCTATTTCAAAAGAAGCTTTAGAATTGATATGGAAGAAGATGATCGAGTTAGGGAAAGTTGGATTTGTTTTTAACCCTTATGGCGGAAAAATGGCTAAGATTCCGGCCGATGCAACTCCCTTTCCTCACCGTACCGATTTGTTCAAAGTTCAATTTTCAGTGAATTGGAAAGATCCATCACCTAATGCAACATTAGGTTTTTTGGAACAAGCTAAGACACTTTATAGTTTCATGACACCTTATGTGTCAAAGAATCCAAGAAGTGCTTATATAAATTATAGAGATCTTGATATTGGGATTAATAGTTTTGGTAAGAATAGTTATCAAGAAGGTCAAGTTTATGGTGCTAAATACTTCAATAATAATTTTGATAGGTTGGTTAAGATTAAGACTGCAGTTGATCCAGACAACTTTTTCAGGAATGAACAAAGTATTCCTGTTCACCCTTGAAATGTATTTTTGAGAATCAAATAAGATTTGGATCCATGTAACATATATTTTGCTTAGAATTTATGTTGTTTACTAATTACTAGTATTTCCTATATGAATGATTCACCTTTATTAGGTCCTTAATTTTTGTTCTTGTCATTATTGAATTGGATTTGAGAATCTCAAATAAATAAGTGCATTTTGATAGGTCCTTAATTTTTGTGCACCATGGACGACTTTCTCCACTTGTGCATGTTAGACAAAGTCGTTAGACAAAGCCTAGATTATATGATGATTTGTCTCTTTTAGTATAATTAAGCGTTTAGGTCTTATATTACTGAACCATGTTAAATTTAATTACATTTGACTCTTAAAATGCAATAGTATTGAAAATATCATTTAACTCTCATACGTACTTTGAATTATAAAAGAATCATATAACTTGTGTTAGGGGGCAGTTGGAAAATTGGTTAAAAGGCATTACTTAAACAAAATAAGATACATTTTGTTTGTTACGACTAGAGGTGGGAATAGGCTAGGCCGAGCTAGGCTTTGCCAAGCCTGAGCCTGGCCTGTCAAAAAATCGAAGGTCTGAGCCTGGCCTGTGGCCTATCATAGGCTTAAATTCTAGGCCTGAGCCTGGCCTTTTGAAAGTCTGATGTGGCCTGTTAGCCTGTTTAAAAGCCTATTTCATATGAACATATTTAAATAAATAATTATATTTATTTTGAAATATACTTATGAACTAATAAAATAATGTTCCATTTGATATTTTAGAGAATTTGACTATATATGTCATCATATTTCAATTCTAGTTTATAATAATACATTTATATATGTTAAAAACTAATGTAGATTAACAAACTTAAATTACTAAAAAAGTTAATAGATTTATAATTTAATCAAAGTATAAATTTTAATATATAAATAATAATCGTAATAAAAATATTATTCATGTTAACTTAAATAGGCCGGCCTAGTAGGCCTCAAAGGCTTTTTTAATGGCCTGCGGCCTGGCCTTTTTAGCTAAATAGGCTTATAAAAAAGCATTGACGTGCTCTATTTAAAGAAATAGGCTGGCCTGGCCTGAGCCTATGTAGGCTAGGCCTTAAGGCCATGTAGGCCGGCCTGGCCTGTTCCCACCTCTAGTTACGACAGACATACATGTGTTCAGTTCACCATTGTTTAATGCATTTTTATGGTCTTTAAATTTTATTGAGTTGGTGGCCCTTAATAATTTAATTCTTGAATCCATTATTTAATGCATTTTTAAGGTCTTTAAATTTTCTGGTAATGTTGTCCCCGTAATAATTTAATTCTTTTTTTTTTTTGATAAATGTAATAATAATAATAATAATAATAATAATAATTCTTGATGTTTTTTTTAAGGAATAATAATAATAATAGTAGTAATAATTTAATTCTTGATGTTTTTTTTAAGGAATAACTCTTGATTAATATTACACCGTTTCTCTCTTCCCCCTATTTTTTTCTTTTTCATCATCCATCAAAGAAGATTAGGGATGGATCCAGAAAGTTATGAAACAGCGAGACGAAAAATATAAAAAATAAATTATAATTGCTAAATATATAGAATAAAATATAATTAAAAATATTATATTGTTTATCTAAATCATGCACCTCATTAGTCACAAAAATGTCATGCACGTCATTTTATTTCATAATTTTTTGTTGATAATAGAATAAGTAATGTATTTTGATGTGTGTGCCTAATATTTTTTTTATATGTGTGAAAGAAGAATGAATGAGTAAATTATCAAGAAATATTTATACGGGCACAATCCCAAAAAAATTTATCTTAGGCGCGCTCACAATAAACAAAAGAAATTAAAGATAAAATGGTTAAAGCGATATTCATTGATCTGATCATTTTATTTTTCTTTTAATTTTTTTAATTTATGTGTCTAAATTTTGTGTCTATATAGTTGTCCCTATGTAAAAATACCTCTCAAATTGGTCCTTAACTCTGTAAGACACATTCAAAATAAGTTCCTAATTTTATGAACACTGGTTTAAAATTACAAAGTAAACAATAACTTGTGACTTTAAAGGTCCTTTTGATTTGATGCAAGTATTGGACGAAATAGTGAATGATAAAATAGTGGCTAAATTAGATAATTGGTCCCTTAACTAATTTACAAATTGGTCCTTTAACTAATTAACGTTATAAATTGGTCCCTTAACTTTCATTTGGTTTGCCATATTAGTTCTTTCAACTTGTTAAAAAATGAGTGTTCTTGTAAAAAATGACTATTGACAAGTTTTTCTTTTCAACGAATCATCCATTTTAGTGTGTTATATGGTCACATCAATAGTCACGTAAGCAAAATTATTATTTTTTTAAGAAAAATTATTGGAAAATGCCAATATGGCAAACAAAATTAAAGTTAAGGGACCAATTTAAAACGTTAAATAGTTAAGGAAACAATATGAAACCAATAAATAAGTTAAGAGATCAATTATCTAATTTAACCTAAAATAGTACATAATAAAGTTTAAGCTGGTTTATTGAACAAATATTGTCTTTTACAGTGTTTGGTGAACAAAATTTTATTTTGTTATTTTTAACAACCTTATGCAGAAGATAAAAAGTCTCGTAGCTCGGTAGACACAAATTTTAGTTTTTGTCCGGTCATTTTGCCTACCAATTTTCAGTATCATAAATAGTTTTAAAATCAAACACACTACAACTAAAGTTGTTATATTCAGTTCTTTACTTTTTAGTAGATCAAACACATATTTTCTCTCTCTCTCTCTCTCTCTCTCTCTCTCTCTCTCTCTCTCTCTCTCTCTCTATATATATATATATATATATATATATATATATATATATATATATATATATATATATATATATATATATATATAAAACATTAGCGTGCATAGGCATCACATGATAACTATGACATCCCAACTATGTTGGCACCCCATAATCATCACCTATCATTTGCAGCACCCTAATAAATTTATTAAAAAGAAAGAAAAAAAATACAAACTTGGGGGGACTAGACCAAAACCCAAGGAAACAATAATATAGGAAATCTGCCACTGCCTCATTAAAAACCTTTCCTGAAAAAACCCAAGGGATAAAACCAAGGATAAGGGAAAAAGAGTGCGGTGGATTTAATGAAATCTAAAAGACGGAAGACCCATTAAATTAATAATATAATCTCCCTAAACACTAGGTGGAACACTATTCCACCAGAAAAAACCATTAACATTGATGCCTAAAGCAGCCATTCTATCTGCACAACAGTTTCCTTCACGATAAATGTGAGTGACTCTAAAATGCATGGTTTTAGTCAACTCCAAGCAGTTGAACCATCTATTACGGAGCTTCCAAGGAACAATGAGGGAGGACTTAAAAGGTAAATTAACCAAATGTGAATCAGATTCAAGCCAAAGATTGTTCCACCCTTTTGAATGAGCGATCTCTATAGCATTCATAACACCTGTAAGTTCAGCATGAAGGACGTAAGAGTTTCCAATATTGATAGAGAAACCTCCAAGAAAAGTAGCATTGTAATCTCTAAAAAGACCCCCACAAGAAGCAAGACCAGGGCTACCCAGCGCAGAACCATCTGTATTATAAAGCGGAGGATGCCACCATACTTCTTTAATGACAGGTGCTTTGGGATGATGGACACTGACATTAAAAGCTTTCAAAATGACATGAAAGAAGCTTTTTTAGATAAATTGCCAGATAAAGAAACATTGGAGATTATTGTGTTGACCGCAAATCTCCAATAGATATATTTTTTGATTTGTACTAACTATTTTTATTTATTTTTATTGAGACTAGTACTAACTCTAAGATCTGTAATTGATGGAAATTTGCTCGAAGTTCAATCCTAATTTTAAGGGATTGCATGCATCTCATTATAATACATTTCTAGTTCTTTATAAAATTATTTTCTTTGATGGATGATGAAAAAGAAAAAAATAGGGGGAAGAGAGAAACGGTGTAATATTAATCAAGAACGGTGTAATATTTTCTTTGCATGCATCTCATTATAATACATTTCTAGTTCTTTATAAAATTATTTTCTAAAATGCTTCTAATTCATGTGCAATGGAAGTGAACATACTACATTTTAAGGTATATTTGCTAGCTAAAGGATTACTTACCATTACCACATTTAATTTATGTGACAGAAATAAGTTGAGTCCAAATCTTATTACTTTTTTTTTTTAAACTCGTGCGCAACTGCAAAGACTAATGCTCTCGAGGTAATTGAAATTCATATGTACGGGCCAATAATCAAATGGTTAAGGGATCAAAGTATTGTACTCTTATTAGTTTTTTATTGTACATCAATTATATTGATATTTACTCCATTCATATGAAATTAATGATTAATATTATAATTAATTAATAAAAATAACAAAAAATGAACAACAACAGCAGCACTGTTGCTGCAACAGACCTCTGATTTCAGCTCTTGGACTTACCTTTTTCCAAATTAAGCTATAATCTTCACCAACAGTTAATGCAAGCAAACAAAAGGTTTAATGACTTGATTCCTCTCTCATCTTTGCACTCCCATTTTTTCTGCCAAAGCATACAATAATTCTAACTCAACTTTATCTATTGGTTACAACTTACAAGTATTCATCAATCAATACTCTATAAATTGAGAACTAAAAAAGCAAAACAGAGCAAAAATGTAGAGAGTCAAAGAAACCAAACCTCAAACACAATACCATTCTCTACTATTACCCTAACCCGATCCGGAGGGACGGATCCAGAAGCTTATCACACCGGGGGCCGAAAATATAGTAAAATAATAATAAAAATGAATGTAGATTTTTCTATTACACCTGTTCATATAATTTTTTTTTTAATGTTATCGTGTTATATTTACGAAGTTCTTGTGTAATGGTGATTGATGACTAATCGCCTCCGGGAAATATATGAGGCACAAAATATAAGTTCTTCCCCTCAATCGAATTTTGTTCATACGCCAGAGCCAAATATGAAACTTTTGACCACTTACTTAAAAGACCCAAAATCTTACCACTCGAAACAACTAATTTTTTGTTTATAAAAGACTATATTTTTAATAATTCAACACTTATAATTGTTCGACAATATAAATATTTTTATACTGTAAATACATGTCAATTAAATTCTTATTTATATAATGTAAATGATAAATAATAGATATATTTACAAATTATAATATACTAATGGTATATGATATATTATGTATATGTATGTATGTAGAAGCCCCCCTCCAAGTCCGTCCCTGCCGATCCATACCTGTAACTCATCTCTCTTTTCAAAATCATGACTGAACACACTTGATTTTTTGCTTGATTGATGACCCTGTTATCTGACTTGGTTGTTGTTGTGCAGCTCTGAATAATGAAACATTGGAAGACGCTACATTTTACTTTGAAGTAACTACTGGTCCTCAAACAGATTTTGAAAGAAGGAGAAGGATATGAGTGTCCAAATGAGGGAGCTGTTGTAAATGTAAATCATCATTGATGAGCTCATTTTTTCATTGCTTCTTTTAATGCAAATCATCATTTCCTTATTTGTCTGATATGAATGTTTGTTGTATATAACAGAGCAAGTGGTTGATGAGCTTGATAGAGCTGTAATGACCATGAAGAAAGGTGAGGTAGCATTGTTGAATGTTGACTATTGGCCCCAAAAATGAAGTACTGCAATACATTTCTTATTAGAAGTTTTACCAGATATTTTTACAGTGCACACATCATTTAATTTGCATTGACTAATAGATTTTTTAGATATATATTAAATGTTTTCTGGACAACGGGCAAGGACAACACTTTTAAACCCAACTTTAAGCGTTGAGAACCATGTGCACCTTGGTTACAATGATCATAGATCAGCCTTCCATGTGACTAGGAAGCGACACATAGATCGCAGAAATGAGCATTGTGAAAAAAATGTATTGCAATGCTTCATTTTTAGGCGAAGAAGGCCGGGAAATCTACTATTGTGAATAATTTGATTGGAAGGTACTTCTGCTATCTTTAAAGGTTTCTTGTAACACAACTTTAATGATTGAGAATCATATATTATTGTTGTTGAATTCATAATGCAGGCCGTTCTCTAAAGCTTACAATCCTACTGAGTTAGAGCAATATGCTGTAAATGTTGTTGATGGTTATGAGGTAATTGATATTTGATTTGTCATTCACTCATTTGACAATAAATAACACATGAATGGCTTTTCATAGTTTATCATTTTGTTTGTAGGGAAGGGAGACAAAAAATATCTTGTGCTGAAAGAAATTCCCCGGGATGAAGTTACAAAGTTGCTGGCCAACAAGGACTCTTTGGCATCATGTGACGTTGCTATCGTTGTTCACGACAGGTTACATATCTAAGTTTTTTATATCAGCATGTGTGTTTTTGCTCATAGTTGAAACCAAAAGAGGGGTACAAGTCATCTACGAGCTTACTGTTAAGAGTCCCACATCAGTTGAGAGATGGCCTGACGAAGTGTTTATATACTAGAGGCAATCCTCAACTCACCTTACAAAGCCGGTTTTGTAAGGATGAGTTAGGCCTAAAACTCAATTCTAAGACTTACAAGTTAACTGTAATTTCATGTTCAGTTCATGTGGTCTAGTGTTGGTTCCTTAAAAGTCAATTGATAAAATGTATTTATTTTAGGTCTGATAAGACTTGGTGGGATGATTCATCTATGATCTTGGAAGAGGTTGTTCGTCACGGAGAAAGTGGTGGCTTTAAGGTGCCCTGTCTTATAGTATCAACAACATTAAACAAGTTTGCAATCTGCAGGCAGATATGCCAATTGGTATAAGGGAGCACCATGGGACAAGAGATTATTTTTCTGCATGATTCCAGTTTCTTTTGATGCTTCTCAAATGCTTGGAGGAAAGGAGTCAGGAGGAGGCTTAAAAGCTTGGCTTCAGTATAGTTTTGCTTCATAAATGAAGCTTGGCAACAGATTAAAATTTGCTTAATAAGTTTATCATAGACATTTTGTAATGTTTGTGCCACTGTTACTACTCTTTTCTGTATAACACTAATGCTTTGATAAAATAGATTGGTGGTGATATGAAAACAAATTTCATTGGGACACACACCAATTGTACCAAAATACAAAACTAGGTAAATTCTAATATGGACCACTTCATCATCATCATAAAAACTAGGTAAATTTTTTTTTTGAAACAGCATATTTTATTAAGCTTCACCAAGGGTATAAGAAATACACAAGGAGAAAGCAAGCAAGGGAAAAACCTGCTGAAACAGATTCTCACTAGACTAGGAGATTACACTTTTGATAACAGCAGAACAAAAAAACAAAAGCCTACACCTGAGCACCAACACCAGTACATATCAGCAGCCCAGCAAAAAACAGCAGGAGACAAAACACCAAACCCCAGCAGAAAAGCCAAAGAATCACCTCCGGAAACAGTACCGCGGCAACTGCATCCATTCATACAACAAACACGGAGATATCTTCAAACGGTGCACACTCCACCTCCACGACATAACCTTAATCTCTTCAACAATTTCTCTAGGAACTTTGATGACATTCTTAAAAATCCTAACATTCCTGGCTTTCCATAAAAACCACAGAGTTGAATGCCAAATAAGCAAGAATCCCTTCCGCACCTTTTTATTCAATGACGCGCCATAGAACCAGAGAAAAAGAACAAACAGATTAGGGGGAATAATTATATCCAAATGCAGCCACTTGCACACCTCCCGCCACACCGTTTGAGCAAAATCACAGTGTAACAACAGATGGGTCCCTGACTCTAGATTAGCCGCACACCACATACAGTCCTGATTACCCGCGTCAAGCATCACACCTCTCCGGTAAAGATTAGACTTCGAAGGGAGTCTATCATAGAGGAGCTGCCACGAAAAAGCGATGATCTTAGACGGCGCCGGACTCATCCAAATTTTTTCAAAAACTAAAGCCTCCATAACCAAGACAGGGTCGAAATTCTGCAATACCAAAGCAAGTCGATCATAAGCAGAACTCACCGAAAAATTGCCATCATCCTCCAAGATCCACACCCACTGATCATCGCAATTGCCTAGTTTGACCTCGCTAATCAACACCTCTAACTGCCCAAGCAGCTCTTCTTCCCATTGGAATAAAGCACGCCGCCACACCAGTCTCGACCGATCAAAAGAATCCATCACCAAATCACTGATATTAATCTCTTTTTGTTCAGACAGAGAATAAAGTCTAGGAAATATCTCCCTCAAAGCAGATCCTCCAATCCAATTTTGTAGCCAAAAATTAGTATTCCTTCCATTCCCAATTCGCCTTTCCACCGCACCCGATATCCAATTCTCCGATATAACCGCACTATCCAGCCCTCTAAGGTCCTTCCACCAAATTGACGAGTTAGAAGGAAAATTACAGTTGGACCAATCTATAGTACAGGAAATTTGTGTCCCATATCTCGCCGCAACCACTTGTCTCCACAAACTACACTCGTTTTGAAGAATACGCCACCGCCATTTAGCTAGCAAACTCAAATTCATAACTCTAACATCTTTCACTCCAAGACCTCCTTCACATTTCTTCAAACAAACCACGTCCCACTTTACCCAACTAATCTTCCTCCCCCCACGGGCTCCTCCCCACAAAAACTCTCTTTGAATGCTAATCATCTTCTTCCACACTTGAGTCGGCATCTTCATAAAGGACATAAAAAAGATAGGAATGGAATTTAGGACCGAGTTCAATAACACAATTCTACCACCAAAGCTAATAAATTTATTTCCCCAAGAATTTAGCTTTCTCCGAATGTGCTCCAAAAGAGGTTCCCAAGTAGCTAAACGTCGAGGATTTGCCCCAACCGGAAGCCCGAGATACTTAAACGGCACCGACCCACGCTTACAATTAAGAAACGTGCACCCCATAGCCAAAAATTCGTCTGACACATTCACACCCAAAAGACAGCTTTTCCAAAAATTGATTTTAAGACCCGACGTCATTTCAAAACCACGGAGAATAGCCTTAAGAGTCCACAAATTTTGTAACGACGCTTCTCCAATGCACAAAGTGTCGTCCGCATATTGCAAATGAGAGATCACCAAACCATCTCTACCCATCGTGAACCCCTTGAACAAATTCAACTCCACCGCCTTACGCATTACCCCCCCTAAACCCTCCGCAACAAGAAGGAATAAGAACGGTGCTAAAGGGTCTCCTTGTTTAAGGCCTCGCTGAATATCAATTTCTCTCGTAGGTGAACCATTCACAAGGATAGACATACTCCCTGCAAACACACAAGCCCGCATCCATTCAATCCATTTATCACAAAAGCCAAACTTCCGTAACATGTAATCCAAAAAACTCCAATCCACCGAATCGTACGCCTTTTCAAAGTCCACTTTAAACACCAACACCTCCTTCCCTGTCTTCTTTGCCACATCCAACACCTCATTGATGACCACCACCCCATCCACCAAATTACGACCTTTAATAAAAGCCGATTGCGTAACACTAATGAGATTATTCATGACTTTACCCAATCTAGCCGCTAACACTTTAGCCACTAATTTGTAAAGGCATCCTAATACGAAAATCCGACAAACCAAACGGGGAACTCACCTTCGGAATTAAAGCCACAAAATAGGATAGGAAACTCTTTGGCAAAGTCGCATTCCCATGAAATTGGTCAAATAAAATCCGAATTTCTCCTTTCAACGTATCCCAACAATTCTTTAAAAAAGCAAAATTGAACCCATCCGGTCCCGGGCTCTTGTTCCCATCACTTAGCTTGACCACTTCGAAAATTTCAAGTTCCGAGAAAGGCTTAACCAGCGACCAATTTTCATCATCCGAGAGAGAAACTTTCAAAATAAAAATACTTAAAAGGCTTAATTAGTATTTGCCCTTAAGAAATTTTAGGTTTTTCCCTTAATGAATAAAACATTTATGAGGTATATGGTGGACCACTACAATGTTGGTCTACCTTATAATTTCCGGGTTAAAAATTAACGGAAAGGGACAATGTTGCAAACAAAAATATTTTTAAGGGATCAAAGCGGAACATATATTCATTAAGGGACCAATGTTGAAACCTAAAATTTCTTTAAGGAAACTAAATACTCCCTTCGGTCCTATATATAAAGAACACGTTGAAAAAACACAAAGATCAAGGAGGCTTTTTTTTATCAAAAATTCTAAAATATTATGTGTTATTTAAAAACTAACCTTGAGAATGTGTCTGTGTAATTAATGCATTATATTTTATACAATTTAACAATGGTATAAAATGGATTATATATTTAATAAAGAATAAATTTAAAGAGTGTTTCTTATAAAAATAACAAAAAAAAATTCAAAGTGTTTCTTATATATAGAACCGGAGGGAGTACTAATTAAGGAAAAAAACATTATAAATAGGACACCTCAAACTTTAACGTGTATACAGAATAAAACCATGGACCCTAGTCCAACAAAAGATTTCACTACCAATATATTAGGTACAACAAAAATCTTCCAAGTATATAACTAGGGAATACCGAAATATCAAAATCATCACCAACAATGATGGAAAGAGTCAACAGAGCATTGCCACAAAATTCGATATAGTACACAAACAAACATAAAAAAGAAGACAAAACTTGTCACAAAATTTCACATTCAACAGAGGTCTTCAATTATTTAAATGCACTGAAAATACATGAACAAAAAAAAATGCACTGAAAATAGTACTTTTGAGCCGATTTGGATCCTCAGCTGCAAGTGCCTCTGCAGCTGTTTCTGCTGTAATAATCTCAGCCAATTGATTCATCCAATGGTTGAGAAATTAGACAAACACAATAACATTAATATGTGGGTAAAAAGACCGTAATCTTTTCCTTTTCTTGTTCCCATCGTTTTTCTGTCGAACTTCTACATATATCTCGTAACGGCGGCGAGTATTGACAAAGTTGCGACTAGTTTACATTACACTAGTGGATTTGGTTATGTTGATGGCTCCAATTTCTTCTGGGTTTGGTATTGTACTTGTTAGTTAATGTGCTGATTTGATTTTATGTTAGTGGAATATGATAAAATAGTGAAAATTATCTAATGTAAGTGAAGAGTTACATGAGTGAATTGTCATTGTTATTAGTGGAAGCACTTAGTGCTTAGTGGAGTGTTTAATCATTGATTAAGCACCTAATAGTGGTGACTCTTTGATAGTTGTAACCATCACTACTCATGCTATATATATTTATGTGTATGAGATGCATTTAAAATAAGAAAAATACATGAATATTCAGCCCCAAAAATACTATCCTACTCTAAATTATGCAACAATATAGTTTATAATATATACCACCTCTAGAATACCACCAACAGAGTGGTATCAGAGCTGCAGATCCTTGCAGCTGCAGCAAAAACAACAAAAAATATGGCTTCCACAACCAACCCTTCTGCAGTTTATAGCAATGTTAAAGTTCCTTTGTTTGAATGAGAGAATTATGATTTTTGGGTTGTTAAAATGGAGACTCTATTCACCTCTTTGGATGTTTTGGAGTTCGTCCAAAATGGATATGAAGTACCAGCACCTAAAGCAAATGAAAAGGATGAAGAATCAAGCACCAGACTTGAAGAATTGAAGAAGAACAAGATCACAGATGCTGGAGTTCTCGGGATGATTCAAAGAGAAGTCTCTCTATCCATTTTCCCAAGGATTATGAGAGCAAAAACATCAAAGGAAGCATGGACTATTCTACAACAAGAGTTTGAAGGAGACTCAAAGGTAAGAACTATGAAACTTCAATCTCTTAAGAGAGACTATGAAAATGAAAGAATGAAGGAGAATGAGAGTTTGAATGAATACTTCAACAGACTCTCTGAATTGGTGAATCAAATGAAGTCACATGGAGATACAATAGATGATCGCAGAATTGTTGATAAAATTCTGATTAGTTTGACAGAAAAATTTGATCCTATGGTGGCTGTTATAGAAGAAACTAAGGACCTATCAACTATGTCAGTTCAAGGGTTGATGGGGTCTTTGAGATCTTATGAGCAAAGGTTATTACGACGTTCTGAAAAATCAGTTGAGAGTGCCTTTCAATCTAAACTCAACATTCAGCCCAACAATGGTGAAAATAAGCCTCCAACACAAAATAGAGGTGAGTCTTCTAAAGGTGGCAGATTTGGAAGAGGCCGAGGTAGAGGCAGAAACTCACGAGGTAGAGGAAGAGGCGCGAATGATGGAAGATGGCATGAAGGAGCATCAAATAAATGGTGCAACATTTGTAAAAGTAACACTCATGCAGAGAATGATTGTTGGAACAAGGGCAAATCACAATGTTACAATTGCAAGAGATTCGGGCACATTCAAAAAGATTGTCGTTTTGGCAATCAGCAGCATGCTTCATTTGTAGAAGGAGAAAATGATGAAGGTAATTTATTCTTTGCTTGTCAAAAAGCATTTCAAGAAGATAAAAATGTGTGGTATTTGGACAGCGGTTGTAGCAATCATATGACCGGAAAGAAAGAAGCTTTTATCAACATTGATTCTTCATTTGGCTCAAAAGTTAAATTGGGCAATGGAGAACATGTTGAAGTAAAAGGCAAAGGCAACATTGGAGTTACAACAAAGCAAGGAAGCAAAGTCATTCATGACACTCTTTATGTGCCGGAGTTAGATGAGAACTTGCTAAGCATTGGACAACTTTTGGAGCATGGCTATTCTCTAAATTTTGAGAATCTAGAGTGCAGAATTTTTGATTCAAAGAGAAGAAATGTTGCTGTTGTAAAAATGACCAGCAATAGAAGTTTTCCACTTTCTCTTAATTACGAGAAAAATTTCAGCATGATGGCTAGAGAAGATAATGACTCTTGTTTGTGGCACAAAAGACTTGGGCACTTGAACTACAATAGTCTCAAGTTGCTTTATCAAAAGAAGATGGTGTATGGGCTGCCAATAATTGAAGAAAAATCTGGTGTGTGTGAATGTTGTATGCTTGGCAAGCACCACCGCCAACCATTTCCAAAGGGAGGAGCATGGAGAGCTAAACAAGTGTTGGAACTTGTACACACAGATGTGTGTGGCCCTATGAATACTTTGTCTCATGCCAAAAATAGGTACTTTATCTTGTTTATTGATGATTTTACCCGCATGACATGGGTATATTTTATGAGACAAAAATCTGAAGTTTTTGAAATTTTTAAGAAGTTTAAAGCTTTTGTTGAGAAACAAAGTGGTAGGTTTGTAAAAGTGTTGAGAAGTGACAGGGGGAAGGAGTACACCTCAAATGAATTTCACAAATTTTGTAAAGCTGAAGGTGTTGAAAGACAGCTCACCGTTGGCTATACACCTCAGCAAAATGGTGTATCTGAAAGAAAGAATCAAACCGTGATGGAGATGGCGAAGTCTATGCTGTTTGAGAAAGGTTTACCTAAAACCTTTTGGCCCGAGGATGTTAATACTGCTGTGTATTTGCTGAATAGATGTCCAACAAAGGCTGTATGGAATAAGACTCCATTTGAAGCTTGGAGTGGAAGAACACCTTCAGTGAACAACCTTAAAGTTTTTGGGTGTGTTTGCTATGCTCAAATTCCTAAACAAAAGAGGACAAAGCTGGAAGAAACAAGTGAAAAATGTGTCTTTATTGGCTATAGTTCCATGTCAAAGGGCTATAGACTTTACAACATGAAGGCAAACAAAGTGATCATTAGCCGGGATGTTGTATTTGATGAGAATGCTTCTTGGAATTGGGAAGAAGACAAAACGGAGGAGAAAACAGTCCCTGCAATTTTATTACAACAAAATTCAGCTGCTGAAAATGAGCAACCAGCCCCATGTACACCAAGTTCTTCATCATCTCCAAGTTCACCAATTTCAAGTTCATCATCTCCGAGCTCAACTCCAATAAAATTGAAAGACTTGAGTGATATTTATGCAAGGTGCAACTATTGTGTTGTGGAACCAGAAAATTTTGATGAAGCAATCAAAGAAGATGTTTGGAGGAATGCGATGCAAGAAGAAATAGATGCAATTGAGAAGAACAAAACATGGCAGCTAATTGAAAAGCCAAATGACAAAGAAGCTATTGGAGTAAAGTGGGTGTACAAATTGAAACATAATCCTGATGGTTCAATCCAAAGAGCCAAGGCTAGATTAGTAGTCAAAGGCTATGCACAACAACCTGGAATTGATTACAGTGAGACTTTTGCTCCGGTTGCACGATTGGGCACTGTGAGAACAATCATTGCGTTAGCAGCTAAAAAAGGTTGGAATTTGTACCAACTTGATGTGAAGTCAGCTTTCTTGAATGGAGAATTAAAGGAAGAGGTGTATGTGCAGCAACCTCAAGGCTTTGTGTCTAAAGGCCAAGAGGAAAAAGTTTACAGGTTGAAGAAAGTTCTCTATGGGTTGAAACAAGCCCCTAGAGCGTGGTATAGTGAAATTGACAGCTACTTCGTTCAGCAAGGATTTCAAAGAAGTCAAAGTGAACCTACCTTGTATGTGAAACATCAAGGTAAAGATGATATCCTTATTGTTGCCCTTTATGTTGATGATTTGGTGTATACGGGTAACAACAAGAAAATGGTTGAAAATTTTAAAATAGAGATGATGAAAAAATATGAGATGAGTGATCTTGGCTTGCTGCATCATTTTCTTGGCATTGAGGTTTACCAAGATGAGTATGGAGTTTTTATTTGTCAAAAGAGGTATGCTGAAAATATTTTGAAAAAGTTTGGCATGTATGGCTGCAAACCTGTTGATATTCCTTTAGTGGTGAATGAAAAATTAAAGAAGGAAGATGGTGGAAGATTAATAGATGCAAGCATGTATAGAAGTTTGGTTGGAAGCTTGTTTTATCTTACAGCTTCAAGGCCTGATTTAATGTTTGCTGCTAGTTTACTCTCAAGATTCATGAGCAAACCAAGTCATTTACATCTTGGTGCAGCAAAAAGAGTTCTAAGGTATGTCATGGGAACCATGGAGTATGGAATCAGATTTGAGAAGAATTCTAAATTTGAAGCTAAAGGCTACTGTGATAGTGATTGGGCTGGAAGTGTTGATGATATGAAGAGCACTTCAGGTTATGTATTCAACCTTGGTTCAGGTGTGATCTCTTGGTGCTCGAAGAAGCAAGATACTGTGGCGCAATCTTCAGCTGAAGCTGAGTATTTAGCAGCTGGTTTGGCTACACAACAATCACTTTGGTTGAGAAGAATATTGGAAGATATTGGAGAGAAGCAAGAGGGAAGTCTCCAGCTTCATTGTGACAACAAATCAACTATTGCCATGGCAAAGAATCCTGTTTTTCATAGCCGGACCAGACACATTAACATAAAGCATCACTTCATTCGAAGTGTGATTGAAGAAGGAGATGTGCAGTTGATTTTCTGCAGTTCACAAGAGCAGCTTGCAGACATCTTTACTAAAGCACTACCAAGAGGAAGATTTCAGCAACTTAGAGAAGCAATGGGAGTTAAAGAGCAGCACATTAAGGGGGAGTATGTTAGTTAATGTGCTGATTTGATTTTATGTTAGTGGAATATGATAAAATAGTGGAAATTATCTAATGTAAGTGAAGAGTTACATGAGTGAATTGTCATTGTTATTAGTGGAAGCACTTAGTGCTTAGTGGAGTGTTTAATCATTGATTAAGCACCTAGTAGTGGTGACTCTTTGATAGTTGTAACCATCACTACTCATGCTATATATATTCATGTGTATGAGATGCATTTAAAATAAAAAAAATACATGAATATTCAACCCCAAAAATACTATCCTACTCTAAATTATGCAACAATATAGTTTATAATATATATCACCTCTAGAATACCACCAACAGTACTTGATTATTATTCAAATTTGTTCCTTAATTTGTTGATGTTGAAACTTAACAATACCGAAAAGTATTAAACCCATAGTTCTATATGATATCAATGTTGAGTTTGATTTCTTTGTTAGAAAAAAATTCTCTAATTTGTTGATTATGTTATGATCTATTGGTCCAATTTGTTTTGTCTGCAGAAACAAGAGGAGAAAATAAAAATCAGGAAAAGTGAGATACAAGTTGTATAGAAAATGAGATTGAAAATTAACTAGGATTGCTTAACAAAATTAAAATGAAAAAGATGATTATCATCCATCCTGAATAAATTAATTGTGATAGAAATGTTGTGATTGCGGAGATATAAGCAGAAGTTTGAAAGAAAGACGGCGGGAACAAGAAAAGAACAAAGCTACGGTCTTTTTACTCACATATTAATATTATTTTTAATTTGTCTAATTTCTCAACCATTGGATGAATCAATTGGTTGGGATTATTGCAGCAGAAGCAGCTGCAGAAACACTTGCAGCTGAGGATCGAAATCGACTTAACAAGCACAATCTATGCCAACAGCAACAATAATAACAATAAAACCTATAAACGTATTAATAGAACACCTCAAATTTATCAAATCTAAAAATAAAAAAATAAAAAATAAAAAACCCTCAATTTTAACGCGAACAACTCCTCTCAATTTGAGAGGATAAAAATTAGGTGTCAGTCCGCCAAAAACTTCAACTATAAAAATAAGGGTCATGCTAAACAGTGCCCCTGGGGCACTAGTTAAGCATACTAAAAAAGGAAACAAATGATAAAGTTAATGATGAGAGAGAATAACTTTTTCACATCATTAAAACATTGAATGTACAATTTACGAAATAAAACTTCTATATTTGTATCCTTAACTAGTGCCCCGGAGGCATTGTTTAGCATTTTCCTAAAAATAATGGTACAACCAAAGTTTTTCTTCTATCACTAGAATTAATGACGAGAATAACAAACACAGAATACAAAACTAAGCAAAAAGAGTAAATATTCAAAATTACTAGCTCAGTGATATGAACAATATACTAAACTTTTGAGCAAAATCAGAGAACCTTTACCAAACACACTTCCACCACCAATATCACTTAGTACTCTTTTTCTCTTATGTTGCTCTTGGTTTCCTCTTCTCTCGTTTTCGTTGTGCCACTCACACATGCCACTGTTGCACTATTTTATGCAAAATTGGAATTTCATTCCCTATTCCCTTCTAATTAAGTTAGCATCACATGGCCTAAGGTCCACTCTAACACAGTTTTTTTTTGTTTTTTTTATCAGAATTATTTTTGTCGGTCTGCCGGTTACTCGTGCGTCCTACGACTTTCCCGTTTTACCTTACCGCTATGAAAATTTTTGAAAAATGCCGCCCGCTACTTAAGTAGCGGACGTTATAAAGATATGGTGTTTTTTGAGGAATCTGCTACTTAAGTAGCGGATGAAAATATTTTGATAAATTCATAGGATGCGTTTGAAAATCAGAAGGATGACAAAAATAAACATTTTTTTTTTATTTATAACTTAATGTGAGCTCTCACTTGAGGAGATCCATCCAAAATACAAACACATGATAACTTAACTAGAAACTTATCATTTGTCCCATCAACAACCAAAATACAAACACATGATATCCATCCAAAAAAGCATTTTCCTTGCACCCAAAATATCAAGTTAAAAAGGTGAAATAGTTTGATTATAGTGATTTTTATCTCTTAATTCCTATAGTCATATATTGGAAAATATTGACGAGTATCTCGATAATACTCTTTAAGAATTTTAAATGGTAAAATTTTATAAAAATTTGTGCATTCAATACATTGGAAATTGAAATATTTGACATTTTTAAAGTTATTTACCAAACCAGGTACTCATTAATCTGACACGACAATTCCATGTCAACTTTCTTAAGCGTGTTACTTTTTTACTCTCTCTAGTCCTAATTATAAGAAAACATTGACTTTTTAGATACATTCGAAATTTGATGTATCTAGACAAGAATATAGACTAGATACATCAAACTTTCAATGTATCAAAAAAGTGATTTTATTCTTATAATTACGACCGGAGGGAGTATTTAACATCAACTAACATCACAAATCTTAGTTAAAAGGAATTGATCTTTAAGGGCTATTTTTTTTTTCAACAAAAAAAATAATTACAAAAACCAAACCCAAAATATATTTGTTTCGGATTGGGTTAAAGCTAATTCGTAAATTGAACTCGGTAATCAAAACCACACTTAGCAAAGCAGACCACACGGCGGGCACACCCTAAAACACACGCAATCACCACTCATTGGAACACTTGATCATACTGCATCAACCATTAGCTAACACATGTCCCCATAATAGATGTTTAAGAAAAATGCTCTAGGTTCTCTTAAACCCTAATTCTCCACCTATATAAACATATCTTATGAGCTAATTCACGCATATCACACCTAATCTTAAATATCTCTTACACGATATTAACCTAATCGTCAGAGTGTGTGCATATACCATCATCTCCTTAACATTGAGATTCAACCACTAACAATCTGAAACCAACTATCCACAACAATCTTATTATCCAGATCTTAGGTCCTAGAGAAAAGGAGTCTCAGTAATCCAAAATTCGACTACGAGGTAAGTAAAGTCCGACCAACTAAAGCCAAAGTTTTATTTGCTTCTTGGTTGAGCAAGCCTATAAACATGCAAAGGTGTTGTAGTTGGATAAATATATATACTATATGCTACTATTCTTTCGGCTTTGTTGACACTACTTATTGCACTAAGAAAAGGAAAAAGCTTCTTTAATTTCACAAGTGCTATTTTTCCACACAGGTCCCCATTGTTTGGTGCTTAGTTGACTCTCTTTTTATGACCTTCCTTTTTAGCTCCTTTAGTGTGGTCTTTTACCAATGAAGCCAATATGCGACGGACACAAATTTTTTGTGAATACGATTGTACCACGTTTGAGTCCAACAACTTTTGTTCTCTCCCATCAAAACATAAGAAACATTATTGTGCATTTTTATAGTGCAAAAGAGCTACTATTAGCTATGGTATATAACTTGACTTGACCACAAATAATACTGATGTATGAACATTATGGTCTTTGTTGGAATCATATTTAGGGAACCACACAAACTTTGTAAAGCTTGATGTGTCTGATATTCAAAAAACAAAACTAAACCATCACCTCAATTTACTATACTTTGATTTCTATTTGTGATACAGGATTAGTTAAACTGTGCTGCTTATGAATGATGTCTCAAACGGCACTTTGAACCCATAAAAAAAAAAATCATAGAACGGAGTTGGCAGGTAGTCCAAACCTATGTTTTTTGAGATCGATGTACTGTCCGGTTAGACAAATTTTGATTCTTTAATAATATTGCATTGTATATGTAGGACCAAATTCGAACCCTATATATCTTATTTATTCAACTAAAGATTGAATTTCTAGCCATTAAATTAGTAGATAAAAAGATAATGATAACGGTTTGAAGTTTTTTGTTTGTTCAGAACATGAGGCCTATACCCACTATTAGAAGTTTTTTAACTTTTTTATTAAAAAAGTAACGAGGTAGGTTTCTGCGTCATAAACTAAAAATCTTGATAATTAGAAAAAAATGGTGCTGAAGGTTAGAAATGAAATGTCTAACAAAAGTAAAATTGTGTTATAATTCTTAAGTGTGTATTTGGTCCCTTACATTTATTTTAGATTTTAATTTGGTCACTTACGTTTAAAAAATATTAATTTGATTCTTTACGTTTATTTTAGGTTTCAAGTTAGTCATTTCCGTTAGTTTTGCCACTAACACTGTTTGAATAGTACACGTGTCAGTATGTCCAAGTGTCACATATCAATCCATATATACAAATTGGCTGCCACATGCGATAAAATTGACGGAAATGATTAACTTGAAACCAAAATAAACATAAGAAACCAAATTAATATTTTTTAAACATAAGAGACTAAATTAAAACCTAAAATAAACATAAAGGACCAAATATGTAATTAAACCAGTAATTTAGCAGTGGTACCTTCAAGATGGACCTCCGAAACCCATTCTACCTAGGGGTGCTCAAATCCAAACCAATCCAAATAAAAACCGAAAACCGATCCAAAAAAACCGAAAACCGCAAAAAAACCGAAGTTTTTTGGATGTGTTTGGATGTTCTTTTGTGAAAACCGCCGGATCGGATCGAATTTCGGATTGATTTCTTAAAACCGATCCAAACCGAACCAAACCGCATACATATATTTTAATATTTATTTATCTTTTTATTAGTATAAATATATATATTGCATTAACTTTTTTTCATTTTAAATTTTTTTAATACTATATGTTAGTTTAATTTAATCTATTTTAAATTTTGATAATACTATATGTTAGTTTAATTTAATCTATTTTTTTTATTTTTTATATGTTTCGAATATAATTGGTAATTGTCATTCCAAAATATTAATTTTCAATATATTATATGTTATATTTTACATCAAACTTAATATTTATTTTGTCAAAAATATCAAACTATTATTTTGTAGCGTTTTTTATAATATTTATATTTATTAAAAAAAATTACAATTTATAATTTGGATATCCAAAAACCGATCCAAATTAAACCGCATAATATTAGATCGGATTGGATCGGATTTTTTTTATTTGTCATCCAAAACCGAACCAAACCGCAAATTAATTTATTTTTGGATCGGATGAGTTTTTGCCTCAAAACCGATCCAAACCGAACCGCGAGCACCCCTAATTCTACCTAACTAATTCTCAAGGAAAATACATAATTAGAGTAGCCGTCCTTAATCCCTCAACCGACAACCATAAAAAAATAATGAGTTTTAGTACTTCAAATGGATTCATTATTATTTTTTGACAAGACTAATGATTAATTATTACTTGCTGCCACAATTGTTTTTAATAAAATCGTAAGTTTTTTCATAGACTGATTATTTTTGTAAAAGTTGATATTTTTGAAATAAAAATATTGATATTTTTCATATATTATAAATACGAATTTTACTGCAGTTTAACAATAATTATTTTTGTTTGGACAAATTTATTATTGATAACAATATAATTTTGTTGTCAAAAAAAAAAAACAAGAAGAAAGGTTAAGACCAAAAAAAGTAAAGAACAAGAAATAAAAATGAAGATGAAAATATAAAATCTCCTAAAAGTTATGGAAAACTATATTTCATCCAAAAGACATTAAATATGTTTTTAGTCTCTATATATTGCGAACTTTTAAAAAAGATTCTACATTTTTTTTATTATATATATTTTTTCAATATCAGTTTAATCTGGTTCGAGATCAATTCTGGCAACAACTGATTTCAGCTCCCTCCCAATCTCAGTTGCGGGGTTTTTTTATTATATTTTTAGTCTTCACGTTTTTTCCGTTTTCAACATTGATTTCTACTATAAAATTTTGGTTGACTGAGACATATAAAAAGCACATATATACCACATAGATTCTATTTTTATTTATTTTTATAAGCATACCACATAGATTCTTTAATGTTTACTCTTTGCGCTTAACAATTCTGAATTTCTCTTTTTGTTTTCAAATAAAATTGAGTCCATGTAATTATAATAATAATTCGTTTTGTTGACAAAAAATATGGTGGCAATCTTAGCTGTTCAGCTAGATCCAAGCTCCGTTCATATATATATATATTGAAAAAATATATTATTTATTTTAACAACCTAATGTTTGCATATATAGATTAACCAAAATAGTTGACAAAATCATAGTCAAATTTTTTAAATGATGTTGTTATAAATTTCCACAGTAGTTCCCGGATTTTAATGAAAATTTATCCCTGGTAGTTGAGCTTTGAACACGCCATTATACAACTTCTAAAGATTTATTAAAATCCAATAAAAAAAACTAATGAAATGAAAAGAGAGCAGAAACTAAGAGAGGAAAAAGGCAAAGAATTTTTCAGAAATATCATACAAGATTTTTCACATGGTATGATGTGAGAGGGCATAAAGGTATAGAAAAAGAGAAGAAAAATAATATAATATTTAATATTAAATAGAAAGAGTGGGATTGCAATATGATAGGTAAGCATAGAAAATGACATTATCCAAATTATAAAAAAAATATATCAAAGAATCACCTAATAAACCAACCAACAATTTTGGACCACGTTTTTCATAGAAAAATCTAGAACTTAACGGCTCTTGTTCTCTCTTTCACACTCCTTCCCACTTGAAACACTAATACTATTTATTTTATTTTTTTGGTACAAGACAAACTAATATAATATTATCATTCACACACACACACAAAAAACACTAATATTATTAATTTTGTTGTTTTTTTCAAACAAAAAAAAAATTTAGGGGCACACTCGTGCCACTAATATTACTAAAAATTTACAATAAAAATAAAATTGACGTATAATATATCAATTGCGTTATTTCAGACTATCAAGGAATCTGGCAGTTAGATGATATAATAGATTCCGAAAAAAAAAATTAGAGAGATAATTATTATTTTAGCTAGATTTAATTTTATTATATTTTAGGTAGATTTCTTATTTTTAATTTCACCTAGATTAGTTATTTTTATATTTTAGGGAGATTTGTTATTTTCTATTAGAATCTTTTAGAAGATTTGTTATTTTTATTTTTCACTACTATTTTAGCCTTGAAGGTAAACTTTTTGATTCAATAAAAATATAGAGAATGTTCTCAAAATTATTCTTTTGGATTCCGAAAATCTTGTGGGCTCGAGAGCCTTATCTGACAGGTTTGTCGCTTGCGAACCTGTGTTTTGTTATACGATTAGCGCTTGTTATTCCTTCCCGCTTATGTACTGCGTCATATACAAAACTGACTTCTAGAGATATAATTGTCTCGACTTATAAACTCGATCCTTTGTTATTTGATGTGGAACTCGTAACAAAAACTTCGACTAAAACAGATGTGAGCGGAAAATCTAACCATTTGTGTCCACAACAATATTATTACTATAAACAAATAGAGAAAAACTACTACAACATTTTCTCAACATATTCTAAGAATCTTCTCTTTATCTCTTTTGTTATAAGCTACAAAATTCTATATTATTATTGTTGTCTCACTTTATATAATTACTTTCTGATTTACATGCCTACAGCAACTGCAACTGCAAGTTCCTGAGCTGAAAAAGTACCACTTGTCAACAACAACTACTTTCTTACTGTTGTCAACATGTGTGTGCAAGAGGGTGAACAAGTTGATCAAGATAACAATATGGAAGAACTTGATAATAGAAGAATTTCATGGCCTTTGCATTGTGATCTCTTACATACCCAGATGGATAATTCAGAAAAAGACTCTTCTTTTAGAATTTCTAGTGACCATATTAGTGCTGTTAATTCATTTCCTGTAAGTATTTCATTACTTCATGTTCTCTTTCTTTTGTTCCTTCATGTGATGCAATTTTCTCTTTTTTTGTTCTTGTTTTCTTTCCTTATATTGTAAGCTGGATTTTGATTTTTGAAGATGCTTTTTCAACCAGGCTTCTTAGACTTTAATTATACTTATGGTCCGTTTGGATTGACTTGTATGAGAGAGCTTATAGAACATCTTATGACTTGTCCATAAGCTGTTTTCGGCTTATATGTATATATAAGCTCTTCAGGATAGCTTATGAAAACTGTTTATAACACATAAACAGTTTGACTTTATTTTATCTTTTGTTAAAATAAATAGTTTGTACATAAGCACTTATGTGAAAAGTGCTTATGTTGTAAGTGCTTAATTAAGTTGTTTATCCAAACAAGAATTCAATTGTGAATTTTCTTTAGGTAGCATAAAAAAAATTCCCCTTTTGATTTTATTTCCTTTTGTTAATTAATAGATTCTTCTCTAATTGTCCTTTTTATTCTGAATTTGAAATTTGTTATCCTTTTTTTTGTATGCTTCTTTTGTATCTTTGGTTGAAGAGACACAGCAAATGAAATTATGAATTTTAAGGGTTACTTGACCTTGAAATTCTCTTAGATATGATTATCAAAGGGTATAGCTGATTTTAGCATTTGATAGAATATGTGATTAGCCTCTAGGGATGTATTTGTGAGCACAATGTGTTGGTAGTATAAATGTAAATTGCAGTTTATAACAATGATTTTGTGTACATTTTAGCTGGAAAGCATTTGTGAGGATTCAGAGATTGCAGACAAAAAACAGAACCTGATAAATTTCGTCCCTATGCTTCGGTCGGGGGAGTGGTCTGATATTGGAGGTCGACCTTATATGGAGGATACTCACATATGCATTGGAGACTTGGCAAAGAAATTTGGTTATAATGTAATCAGCGACGAAGCTATTTCCTTTTATGGTGTAAGTCATCTATGAGATTTTTGTGATTATAAGCTATGAAAAGTTCATGCATAACAAAATAAGGATAAACATCTTTTAGCCATATTTCTTAGGAGGGTATGCACCATTTTGATATGTGAGATTTTGCAGGTATTTGATGGACATGGTGGGAAGAGTGCTGCACAATTTGTTCGCGATCATCTGCCGAGGGTGATTGTTGAGGATGCTGACTTCCCTCTTGAACTTGAGAAGGTGGTAACAAGGTCATTTTTGGAGACTGATTCAGAGTTTGCAAAAACATGCTCTATTGACTCTTCTCTATCTTCTGGTACAACTGCATTGACTGCAATTATATTTGGAAGGTAACTACTCATTTCGTATATTCCTTGCCATGTTATAACCATAGGATAACTGTCCCTCCCTACTCATATCTCTGTAGAGTCCAACTAGCTTTAAAGTCAGGTGCGGTACTTACCCTGACATGAAGCACAGGATCCGAACACACCATAGAAACAGACAAGTAGAGACCTCTAAGGGTGTCCGTCCATTAGTTTCAGAGTCGTGTCAAAGCCAAAAATAAAATAAAATTGGATAGTTAAACAAGATGTCTGACACGTGTCATACAAGTGTTGGTGTCCAAGAAGCGCCTAAAACAGACAGTGATTGTGCTTCATAGGACAATGTAGCATCACATTCTGACTTGGAATTATAGCACTGTGTTTAGTTATCCTTTTATTGTGCAGGTCTTTACTTGTGGCCAATGCCGGGGACTGCCGCGCTGTTTTGTCCCGAGGCGGATCAGCTATAGAAATGTCCAAAGATCACAGGCCATTATGCATGAAAGAAAGAATGAGGATTGAGTCGCTTGGTGGATTTGTTGACGATGGTTACTTGAATGGACAGTTAGGTGTCACGCGTGCTCTAGGCAACTGGCATCTCGAAGGAATGAAGGAAATGAGTGGAAGAGGTGGACCTTTGAGTGCTGAACCAGAACTTAAATTGACGACATTGACAAAAGGTGACGAGTTTTTGATAATTGGTAGTGATGGAATATGGGATGTTTTTCGTAGCCAAAATGCCGTAGATTTTGCTAGGAGGAAGCTTCAACAGCATAACGATGTGAAACAATGTTGCAAGGAAATAATAGGAGAAGCAATAAAGAGAGGCGCGACAGATAATTTAACTGTTGTAATGGTTTGTTTTCAATCAAATCCACCACCACCTTTGGTTGTTGAAAGGCCTAGAGTCAGAAGAAGCATATCTGCTGAGGGACTTCAGAATCTTAAATGCCTTTTAGAAGGATAGATTATTCTTCTCTGCAATACCTTATTTTTTGGTGAGCTGTGATTATGTACATACATTTATCTATGGTTTTAACTTGTGCTGGTCAGTGATCACTGGTGGGGTAGAGAAAATAATGCACTGAGGTGCTAAATTCAAATAAAATTTATACTATTGTATGATTGTTTATCCCATTGTTAATGGGAAAGAAAGACATTAACTAGGTATATCATGGACAATGTGATTGAAGCACGTAATATTATTAATTGTAATTTATATTTATGGTTTATTAAACTTTCCTTAGGAATCAAATATATCACTATAAATGGACTCAAAACAAGAGTGGTGGTGTGAGGATTCTATTTTATGATGATAGAATAGTCAAATACTTATGCAAAGTTTCAAGATGCTCTTTCGTTTTCTGATGATAAGATAGTCAAATACTTATGCAAAATTTCTAAATGTTCTTTCCTTTTCTGTAAGGAACTTTGCATTTGACACCCAATTATGAGTGAACCCCGTTGTGACACCAAATCACAAAGCTGGTTTGAAAAACGTCTTTTCATGGTTCCAAATTCCACATGATGGGAACAGACACAAATGTGGCACCGACAAAAAATGCCTCAGACCCATCCCGTGACAAAAACCATAGTTATGACTTATTTCTATCAAGTGGTGCAAAAACAGAAAACATCATCATGAACATTTAAAATACCAACAAAAAATGTTGAATTAGCACGATGAAAAGGAATCATGGCAATGAATGCATTAAGCTTTCACCATCAGCAATAAAAACCTGAAAGCGATGTATAAATTAACAGAGCCTTTCAGCAAATTCTCAAACTACAGACTAAAATTATCAAGTGAAAGTGAGTGTCCTGCATTATCTGATCTTTTTGTCTTGACCCATGTCACAACTCTCTTACAGTAACCTTATCTTAAATGGGACATTCTTGATATCAGTATGCAGACATTGACAATACAAAGTTTTTCATACAACTTGATGGTTATATTTTGGGGGAGGATATGTAACTAGTACAAAATCAATGATTACATAACAGAATTAGAGACAATATTTTCCCAACCAGCAATAAAATGTTTTTCCAGTTCCATGCGACCGTAATTGACTTCTATTTTAATGCCAGTATGCTAAAAAGCTGTGTTAAAATCTCTGCCAACTCCGAAGCAAAGAACTCTGATGTTTGCTTGCATCACACGTACAATTTGTTTCCAGTTTCACAGTCTAAAGGTCCAAAGTCCAAATTAAATAAAAAATGAATATCAAAGTGGACAGAACATGTGAAGAATCATATCATTTGTTGATGAAGATCTGCAGCCTGCTGTGCGAGTTCCACCATCATAGCCTCATCAAAGAACTTGCCTATACTTACATCCTCACTCATTCCCTGCAAGAAAAACACACGATAAATCCTTTGCATGACTCTGTCTTCTAGTTTTATGTACAAACATTTTCTTTTTTATCCCCTTTCTTTCTCAAAAAGAACAAAGCAAAGACAAATGTAGAATGAGCATCACGAGTAACTCTTGAGAACAAAAACAGAAAAAGACATACCTTCCTACGCCTTGTTTTTACCATAAACTCACGGGCAAGATGCTGGATTGGTGCTGGTTCAAGTGGGCGCAAAACAATGCTTTTGTCTAGAGGATCTCCTGGAACAATAGCCCAATGATCAAAAACTGATTGACAAAATGCTTGACCTTGCGTATGGTATCTCAAGTCCGTCTCAAAACCAAAAGATTCTATCACGGGCAAATATGCCTGAAAGATGTGAAGAACAAAGTCAGTAACCTTATACTCAATAAGATCAACCATCTAAAAAAGCAAACCCTGTTAGATTAGTTTCTATGGGAAAGTTAGTCAATGACCTTAACAAGATAAGCAGGGGTGCCTGGTTGAGGAACATCACCAGTGACATGTCCACGCCTACGAGACAGCACAGTGTAGATCGCAGATACACAATCTATTGGTGTTTGAATCTGATTCAAAGGCCAAAGGAACAATAGCATAGCATCAGAGCAAGTTTCAGTGAAATAGTAAAATCAGTATTCACAAGTTTCTATCTAAAATTAGTGTAAATACAATAATTATTTTACTACCGTCATAATTACATTATTCCAGCCATATTAAAAAAAAAAGGCCATTATGATTAGCTCATCGTCTAAATTTAAAGGATGAACATGTTCAACATAATTTAGTTCACGTCATAAACCACGGAACGATTACAATTGAGTTTAATATGCAACCAATATTAAAGCATAAAATACAAAATAGCAAGTATTATATATACCTCTACATAATATACTGGTTCCATAAGCCGAGGGGTAGCCATAAGGAAAGCTGAATAAGCCACTCGCCGTGCTGTTGGAATGATCTGGCCAGATCCACGGTGAAGTGGCTCAGGAGCAATCCTTGCATCAACAATCTTAAATTTAACATTTCTGATGGGCTCATCACACAAAGGTCCTTCTCGTGCGCCCCATTGAAATCTGTTAAATGACACAACATTTCATCATCAAAGTGAAATCAATTAATTAATGAACAGTTGAATAAAAGTATTGTATGTTTACCCCTGAACAATGGAATCCTTCACCGCATTAAGCAGGCTCTTGTCGACTTCAGTAGGAAGGGTATCATCTAACAGAATATTGGGGCCCTGCATAGGAACTAGAATATGTTACACATAAGTTCCAAATGGGTCATTCATGGAGACAGTTGGACAAATAGATAGAGTGATTTACCTGCTTATCAGGGCCAAATGCCCAGATTGACCGTGCAGCAAGAAGATCCCAGTCATATTTAGTTTGAAAAAATTCACCCAGTTTCTTTCTGTTCCAGTCAGTGCTAACACCACCATTCTCTATGTCTACTGCTAGACCTCTTTCTAGTGGCTCGGCAATCTAAAGAATGGTCAGGATTTTTATGAGTAAAGTGAAAAACAAATCAGCCTCAGAAAAATATATACATGAACTAAGAAATATACAATTTGTAATTAAGCTTGTACAATACCTACCATTGTTATTTTATTCTTCTTGTTTGGTGTTTCAGCGAAACATTTCATGGATGAAGATTCAACAACTGTTTCACAAAATGAGACAACAGGATCTGCTACCTGAAAAAGCACAGGAAAGGACCATCTTCAACAAAGGTACAGCTTTACGTCAATGTCTAACCCAAAAAAAAGATAATCAAAATGACTGCTAGAAGAGACGAAAATATAAATGGAAAGCAATATATGACCTTGACTTCGACTTCAGAGTATAGCTCTCTCAAGTCCTTCATAATTGAATCCAAGTACAGTTCACCGGTCCCTAATATAGTGTGTTCCCCAGACTCCTCAACTTTAGTAACCGCTAAAGGATAACTCTTGCTAATTTTCCTCAGACCCTCCACCATTTTTGGCAACTCGCTTGGATTTAATGGCTCAGTGGCTGTTTTCACCACTGATAGAGTGTTGAACAGAAGGGGCCTGAATATGTATACATCCTCACCAAAATCCATATTACAAAGAGTTGCAGTTTTCATTATTGAAGCATCCACACCTTCAATTAAAACCCAAGAACCTGGAGGAGCCTCAGATATTGGCATCCTGTCGCGAGCTTGATAAACCCACAACTTTGTTACTTCTTTTACAGTCATGTCCTCCTCATCATCCGGTGAGTATCCTTCTCCTAGAACACGGACGGACTGTCCTGTCTGTAACGTGCCACTATAAACTCTACCAAAAGCATCAAATACACTACAATCAGATTTTGGATACAATTTGGTTATATTAACCATTAGTGGACCAGAAGAATCACATTGTGTCATTGCTTTGTAAATGGGCGAGTCTTTAGGTCCGGTATATATATGATCAACTTTCTTAACTGCAGCTTCTCTTGGTGAAGGTATATGCTGAACAAGCATATCAGTGAAACCAGAAGCTGAACCAAAAACAGAGCTACATGCCAGCCTTAGCAAAGGTCTAACATTCAATCTGTAGGCTGCATTACTTAGAGTGACTCCAAGTTCAGCAAGGGTTGTCTCAACACTCTTTTTATGTTCTCCAATCACTTGGCTATATATCTTGTAAAGTGGCTCGAGCACAAACTCAACAAAAGATCGTTCCGCACCACCTACGGGGGGTTTCTTTTTGAAGGCTCTAGTATCTGGATGATAATAGAAGTCACCCCAAAGGCGGGAAGCAAATTTATTAGCTTCCAATGGAACTCCATGTAGCTTCCCATACATTTTAGCAAATGATTGCAATGTAAATGACCATCCAGCAGTACCACTTGCAAAACAAACATTTCCAGCAACTGGATCTATAAGTTGGACATCACCGGCAACTGAGGACGCAACCTTTATGTGATCATTAATGACTTCCAAAGTATGCCTCAATTTATGGTAAGCATCTTTTGGAGGTAGTTTAAGTTCAGTTATGAGTCTGTCAACCTAAAAACAAAACGGTTAACAACTGAGAATAAAATAGGGGAATATAAAAGACTAAGACTTAAAGCCACCAGCCCACCATCCATATCAACAAAAAATCTGTTTACCTTGTTCATTACAACAACAATAGGCAACCGCTCCTGAATTGCATGACGAATTGCCCTCTCTGTGTTTACCTACAAATCGCAAGAAACTAAAAACTCAATGTTGTCATACAGTTAACTACATCATAGATTCATAGTAACAAGCATCATAATCTAGCTGATATATTGTAGTTTTAGCTTTAAAAAGAGAAAGAGCAACCATGTCATAATCTATGAAGCACCGACGCATACACAACACTGACACATAGCATAATTTACGAAAATTGAAGTGAATAAATGTATTGGTCTTATCAATGTAAGACCCTGACACGTGTCGAACACATAACACACCTTTAATCCTAATTGCCAATTCTAAATAGACTATAACTACTATATATATTAACTTATAAACCGAAATTGACCAATGTCCAAAAGCCTAAACATCAACAAAAGATACTAATCACCAAACAAATACTAGTAAAAACAAAATGAAGATAGTAGTTACCATGACTCCTTCGCCGGCATCAACAACCAGAACAGCACCATCAGCAAGCCTCAATGCAGCAGTCATTTCATCAGAAAAGTTAACATGACCAGGAGCATCCATAATGTTACACAAATAAGACTTGGAATTACTATCTTCCAACACAAGCGACATCGGAACAGCTTTAATAGAAATCCTCCTCTCTTGTTCATCAACCCTAGTATCAGTATACCTCATATGTTTCTCACTCTGAGAATCAAAAGTAGACATATGATGAGTCTGTTCAACAAGCATATCCATAAACACCGTCTTCCCATGCTGCAAATGACCCACCAATGCCACATTCCTCGATAACGAAGGATTCGACATTAACCCTAACATAAACTGAGATGAAACATAAGTTGAAGAATCTTTAACACCTACTTCGAATTTCTTGTTTTTCACTGGTTTGATAATTGGTTGTTCTAGAGGTTGATCATCTTCATCCATAACTAGGGTTTCAACATCTTCGCCGTAAACTTCTTCGGCGGTTGGGTAATACTTTTTGTCTTCTGCGAGGACTACTTGATTATCGAGCATGTCTGTGTCGTTGGAGCCGCCGGTTGTTAGCCATCCGTTTGATGGACCTTCGCCGTCGGATTCGACGGCTCTGCTGTCTTCTTCGCCGGGTTCTTCGTTGTCGTCATCTTCTTCCCTATCGGAGTCTTGGTCGGACTCGATTTCGGGTCCGATGTAGTTACCGAATTCGTCGTATAAGCTGTCATCCATGGTGGAACGTGAGAATGTAGTGAGAGAGTAGCACCGGCGAAGAGAGGGTTTTAGGGTATGAAATGAAACGAGAGCTCAACACAGAGAGGGAAATCGAAAGGGAAGACGAGATTTACAATTAATTGGGCTAGGTCCAATTGTATAAACAGTACAACGAACTGGGCTCAGCCCAATGAACACCGTGTTATAGTGAGTAATGAGAGATCCCGTGTTTCTTTTATATCCCTGAATTTCCAATTTTGCCCTTGCAAAAAACTTCGGTTTATAGAAACTGGAGTTTTTTTTTGCCTTTAAAACAAATTTTGGTTTATAAAAACCAAAATTTACACTGAATTTGTACTAAAAAAAATTCGGTTTCTGCGAACCAAAATTTTTTGCAAGGGAAAAATTAGAATATTGGGGGTATAAAAAAATCACGGGGGTGGGGAGAGAAAACATCAAGTGATGATGAGATTTTTTTTTTTTGGGATTAGATTTTTTTATCTATATCTATTCTATATCTATACTATATATAAAGAGGATACATGAGTTTTTGTGTGGACTTTTTATAATACCAACAATACCCCTTTTTAGTAACAACAAAAATCTTTTATTAACAAACTCACCGTAACATAAGACATTTTTTTTAGCAGCAAAAATCTTTTATTAACAAACTCACCATAATATAAGACATTTTTTTTCTGGACATAAGTTGGACACAAGCAGGCGCGGAACGCGCTTGCCTGACCCGCTAGTTTTTTATAATAATGATTTATGTTCCCTTTATTTATTTAATTTTTTGAATAAAAGTGATTATAAGTATTGTTATGAAAATTAAATGGCTAATTTTTTTTTTTAGCAGCACAATTTCTCGATTGTTTGCCTTTTATTGTTTTTATTCTAGAGCATTTGTATTAGAAAAAAAGGTAAATAAGTTTTTACCCCTTGTAAAGTAGGTGAGTTTTGGTTTATCTCGCTGTAAAAAAAATTTTTGATTACCCACGTATTGTGAAGATTCTCTGGTTTACCCCCTCATGAAAAATGTTGATTTAAGATTCAGTCGTTTGTTCATGTAATGTTAGCGACTTTTGGTTTACCTCCAACTGACCACACCACGTCATCATTTTTGTGGAATTTTAGGTCAACATTTTCTATTAGTGCAGTAAACCAGATAATCTTCGATGAAAATCTTAAAATGGTTCTTATATGTTTAAAAGGGTTTTGTCTTACATGCACCACTTGATTAAAGTGGTGCATGGTGCAAAAGTCTTCGGTATTTTTATAACGAATTCTAATTTTACAAAATTCATCGTTGGATGATTTATTTAGTTTAATCTTTTATTTTATTTATTTGTAAAATATTCGTCTTTTATTTTTTTTTTCTCACACATGTCATGAAGATGAGGAGGATGAAAAAGATAAACATTCATCATCATTTATGATTGAATGAAATGTTTCAAACCCTTCATTATGTTACCAATGAATAAGATAAAAGATTAACTTTTCTATTAGTGCAGTAAACCAGATAATCTTCAATGAAAATCTTAAAATGGTTCTTATATGTTTAAAAGGGCTTTGTCTAACATGCACCACTTGATTAAGTGGTGCATGGTGCACAAGTCTTCGATATTTTTATACGAATTCGAATTTTACAAAATCCACCGTTGGATGATTTATTTAGCTTAAGTTTTGAATTAAAGAAAAAATGATCGAATCCTATTTAATGGATTTTTTTATAAAAAAAAAAAAAAATCAGTATCCGATCCAAAGACCGACTAACTTGAGAGGATCAATTTCACTGTCTAATTGTAGCAACTCCATTTAAAACTAGAGTTTTTTTTTATTATACATGAACTAGCCAATGTTGCCTGGCCAATTCAAGTGGGATATTTAATGGAATATGATAATTTGATTTATTAAAGTAAGCCATAAATTTTGTGCTCCAACAATATATAGATGGATTATGTAAACAACATAGGCAGAAAACATTTATCTTTTTATTTATCGTTCTAGCATATACATACATGCAAACCACACAGGGCATAACAAACCACACAGTGATACAAGGTAAAATATATATAAGGAGCGGGGGAAACTATAACAAACCCCCATATAGATAGAGCTAAGTTATTATTATTCACTATATAAGCTTAGTACTCCAAGCACATAACCATATGCATGCATGTATAATCAGCGGTGGTGGTGTGGAGGCTGGCCATGCTGTCCAGGAGGAGGTGGCTGAGGACCAGGTGGAGGTGCTGGGCCTGGTGGTGGGCCTGGAGGTGGATGGGCTTGTGGTGGATGAGCAGGTCCAGGAGGATGCGGACCCGGTGGCCCAGGGTGATGAGGACCTGGGCCTCCTGGTGGAGGTGGATCGTGCATATTTCTAGCTAGCAATACAAGCTTTCTCTCTGTTTCTCAACCGATGAGATGAAAATGTAATTAGAGAATTGGGGAATGAATGAGATATCAAAACTCACAACAAGCTATTTATAGGGAGCAATGGACAAGAGATAACCTCTAATCTTTTACCATCTATCGGTCAAGGCACAAGTAGTTGGGGTACCTAACATTCATGTCACACGCGTGGTAATAAACTAAGTAAGTAACATAGTTAAATTTGAAATATATTTTTTTTAAAAAAAAAATAGTTGAATTTGGTATTAGGATTCACTCGTTTTTAATGTATAACGAAAGAGCTAAGGATCAATTGTTAGTTGGTTCAGTGGTGATTGACGTTGAATTTGGTAGGAAGAACCACAGTTCGATCTCCGTAACAACGACCGGAAGGAGGCTAGGATCACTTGATGTCAGAACTGACCCCGAATTAGATTAAACTTGTGGTGAAAGAAAAAAAAAACAACTAAGGAACACGCATGGGATGATACAACTCATTACATCAAAATCAAAATATAACTTAAGTTTGAGAAAGAAAGATGAAGAGAAGCCACAATATCTAGTCCTTTTAAAAGATTCACAGTGATTCAAAATTGTTTGAATATTCGCACTATTGACTTTGCTATAAATATGAGATGCTGCGCACATCCATTTTGGAGATTGAGAGAATGAAGGATATCATCGAAGATAAGTTGAAGAGAAACAGTGAACTATGTGATATCCTTTTTTTATTAGGCTATTAATTATGGGACCGTTTGGTTCAGATTTTTTTCAAAAAAAATTATTTTTTTATTTTACTTGTGTTTGTTTTAGCTTTTTTTAAAAATTATTTTAGTAAAAGAAAATATTTTTTCTTCAAAATGAAAAGCTATTTTTTAAAAAATCATTTATTTGAAAACTATTTTCAGAAAAAAATATTTTTGTGATTGTAAACAAACGGAAAATAGCTTTAAATTTTCTTCAAAATCTCTAAAAATAAATCTTTAGATTTTTTTCAAAAAAAATCAATTTTTTTCCCTATATATGAAAAGTTTGCTTCTAGTGAATGTCAAACCAATGTTTTTTTTTTCTTTTCCGATGAGCTGGTGATCGAACTCAAGATCTATAATGTACTACTCAATTTTCTCATCACTAAACCAAACCTTGTCAAACCAATGTTTTAAGACTTCAAAACTCATCAAGAGATGACCATATAAATTCATAAATTGCAACGGAGTTTTTTAATAAAATTGTCTTGAGTCTCTAATTGACCATAACCACTCCTAGTGAGTTCAGGTATGCTCCATTGTCTTATCCTCCATTGCCTTTCCATTACCTTACTCAGATCGTGACACATGAATAAAAACTAATCAATGGTCCAGATTTAAAATGTAAGGAAAAAAAAAGAAAAAAAAAAAAGGAAAGAAAAGATTACAACTTTGATATGAAAATTATGTACATATTTTCCTTATCATTAGTACTCATCTGTAAACAACTCATCATCTTAATCTTGTATTATAACAGAACACAAAATTCTCAGTCACTATTCCTTATAACAACAAGTTTGTCGCAACAGGGTAGATGTTCTACCAATATATCAAAACAATAAGAATAAGAAGAGGACCGATAAAGTAGTCATGCTTTGATAAAACAAAATAAAAAATGAAGGGGATGATTCAACATAAACAAAAGGGGAAGATTACAACTTAAAAATATACTCTAAAATTAATTACGACCAAACAATCTTCAATTTCAACCAAAACAGTTTTCAGTTTCAGTGATAATCTTCAATTTCAATCAAACCATCTTTAACCGAAAATGAAAAGGGGGGAAGTGGCAGGGAGACACGGCGGCGGCGAGGCGGTGCAGCAGTGAGGAAGGTGTAAGATTAATTCAATTGATCTTATGTTCCTGACAACAAAAGAACAACAAGATCAATAAACCAAATGCGGAAAATAGGAACTTAAACAATTACCTCCAGCCATTGTTACAGTGTTGTGAATGCACAGTCTTTGAGTCTTCTAAGCTCTTACTCTCAACTATATAGATGGTGTATATATTTCTGAATAATGGAATGAGAGCAAGCTTAGGGACCAAAGACTATATTATGTATGCTTGATTCTACCATCAAGAATAAACAAGCCATTACCACCCAATTAATTGTCTTTAATCTTATGACTAATTAGCAACCAAAACTTTCATAACCTATGGACCATTAAAAGTGAGGTTTTATTAACAATAATTTATAAAGTAAAACCGACAAATTATTACATTCTCCCACTTGGTCCATAGGATCTAATAATTGGCCTAAATAAGTCAACAAGTACCTTCCTTAAGAAACAAACATGCGAATCATAGTGATAGTTCCTCTAAAAGCGAGTATTATCATCTATGTATTACAACATATTTAATTGCTCAAGTATATACTTAATGTGGTAACAATAAAACTTAATGAATAAACCATATGTTTATTCTTGGTCCAAAATGAAATATATTTTCTCAAAACTAAAGTGCGCATGAATATGAGAAAATAACATAATATATAAAAGTTTTATTAATAAACTGAATGTATACAATCATAAGGTGGAACCAAACTTAAATATAACTTAATGAATAAACTCATAACATTTATGTTTATTCAAGTTCCAAACTTCAACGATATTTCTCAAAATCAAATTTTGTACGTACACCTTAGAACTTATAACATGAGAAAATATCATATAGAGTTTCATAAACCAAAAATCGTTCTTACAACGAAAACCAAATATAGGAACCAAGTCCTATTTTTCTACACGGTCCTTAAATTTTGACGGTGGCATGCCTTTAGTCAAAGGATCGGCAATCATCAATTCAGTACTAATATGATCAATAATAATTATTTGATCCTTAATGCGCTCTCTTACGGCTAAATACTTAATGTCGATATACTTAATTCGACTTCTACTTTTGTTATTCTTAGCCATAAAATCGCAGCTGAATTGTCACAGTGTATCTTTAGTGGTCTAAAAATTGAGTTTACAATTTTAAACCCAAAATGAAACTCTTCATTCATACACCATGTGATGTAGTCTCAAACAAAATACAAACTAACAAAATACGAACTTAGCTTCCATTGTGGAAGTTACGGTCAAGGTCTGCTTTGCGCTTTTCAAGAAACAAACTTCACTGGCTAACATGAAAATGTAACTGGATGCTTATTTTCTTAAGTCAACGCAATCCGCAATCTCTAAATTAGAGTAACCTTTGACCTCTAAAATTTCAGTTCGCATATACATATACATAAACATGTAGTCTTTGGTTCGCATATATGGATTACTCTAATATCTGTTTCACATTCCGATTGCAAATGCAATGTCAGGCCGTGTGCGAACCTGATCATACATTAGGCTTCCATCAGTGGAAGCATATGGAATATTAAGCATTTGTTCCCTCTCAAATTATTCTTAGGGAATTGGCTCAAATTAAACTTATCACCCTTCACAATGGGAGCCATACTCTATGAACAATCTTTCATCCAAAATCTCTCTAAAACTTTATTGATATATAGGTTTCTTGTGATAGACCTATTAACTCCTCGAGATCTATCTCTACGGATCTTGATGTCAATGACATAAGATGCATCACCCATTTCATTGACATCAAGATCCATCACCCATATCCTTCATATCAAAATTTTTAGAGAGGAATTATTTCACCTCATGTAGAAACTTTAACATTGGTAGCAAGTAAAATGTCATCCACATATAAAATAAGAAAACAAATTTTACTCCCACTAACCTTCTGGTATATACATTGATCCATGTGATTTTCAACAAATCCAAATGAAGAAATTATCCCATGAAATTTAAGATACCATTGATGGGATGCTTGTTTCAAACCATATATGGATTTCTTAAGCTTGCAAACCAAGTGTTCACCATCATTAGAGAAGAAACCTTCAGGTTGTTTTATATAAACCTCCTCCTCCACTACTAAGAAAGACTGTTTTCACATCCATTTGGTGCAACTCAAGGTCAAAATATGCAACCAATGCCAGGATGACACGGAGAAAATCCTTCTTAGATACAGGAGAAAAAGTCTCTATGTAATTTATTCTCTCCTTTTGAGTAAATCCCTTAGCAACGAGTCTAGCCTTGTATCTCTTAATGTTACCTAATGAATCCCTTTTGGTTTTAAATACCCATTTCCAACCAATGGCCTTCATCCCATTAGGTAGCTCTACAAGATCTCAAACACCGTTGTTTTTCATGGAATTCATCTCATCTTTCATGGCATCATACCACAAATTTGACTCTTTGCAACTCATGGCTTATGAAAAGTTTTTAGGATCATTCTCAACTCCAATGTTATAGTTAGATTCTTGTAGATACACAATGTAATCACTAGAAATAGCTGATTTTCTTGTCCTAGTAGACCTTCTTAATGTTGGATCAACATTTTCTTATGGATTATGTTGTTCAACTAATTGCTCATCATTTTCATGAATTTGATGATCAATTTGATCTATTGGAATATCAACATTTTGTGGAATCTCAATGATTGGTGGTTGATCAACATCCATTTGAACTTGAGGGATATTGTGAACAACAATCAATCTATCACTCGAAACTGAAGGTTGGGACTCTATATGATCATGCACAGAAACTATGTTCCTGATTTAATCACTCCCACTAATCAAGTGATCTTCAAGAAACTTTGCATTTCTTGACTCCACAATCCTAGTTGTGTGAGATGGACAATAAAATCTATAACCTTTAGACCTTTCGGCATATCCAATGAAATACCCACTAATGGTCCTCGGGTCCAGTTTCTTCTCTTGTGGGTTATAAATCCTAACCTTAGACGAACATCCCTGTCTTTAGTGCTTCATTCCACAAGGATTTAGGAAGATTAGAGTTTCTAACCATACTCTGCACCATGTCCAATAAAATTCGGTTTCTTCTTTCTGCAACATCATTTTGGTTCGGAGAACCGGGCATGGTATATTGGGCAACAATCCCATGTTCTTGAAGAAACTTAGCATATGGACCAGGTGCTTGTCCATTTTCAGTGTATCTACCATAGTATTCACCACCCCGATCAGATCTCACAATTTTTATTTGCTTTCCACATTGGTTCTCAACTTCTACCTTAAAGGCTTTGAAGGCATCCAATGCTTCATTTTTATTATGAAGCAAATAAATATTCATATATCGTGAGTAATCATCTATGAAGGTGATAAAATATTTCTGACCATGTGCATCCATACCTGGACAACATATGTATGAATTATTTCTAATATGCTTGAACTTCTATTAGCACCCTTCTTGGAAACATTGGTCTGCTTTCCCTTAAGGGTCTTGTTAACATGTGCCCTAAGGGCACATGTTAAGATATACCAAAATAGAAATTCAACATTTAATGATACAAGAAATTTAATGCTTCAAAAGTCAAAATGCACAAATTAGCATTTAATAATTTCTATTTTTGCTTCCTTAACATGTGCCTTAAGGGCACAAGTTAACATTCTCCTTCCCTTAATGCAGTCAACACAAGTTTCAAAGTCAGCAAAATCTAGAGTATTAAGTACCCCATATTTTACTAGCCTTTTAATTCTCTCTATAGAGATATGTTCTAATCTCCGATGCCATAACATAGAAGAATTATAGTTAATATTACACCGCTTAATGCCAATTTGAACATGCATTGAACTATAAATGGATTCATTTTGTAAATTAATACCATAAAGACCATCAGACAATATACCATTCCCCACACGTTCCGAATTATAAAATAATTCAAATGACGTGTCTTTAACATGAAAGGAATATCCAAAAGGTACAAGTCTAGAAACTGAAATCAAGTTTCGTGAGAAACTTGGTACATAAAAGGTCCTTTCTAATTTCAAAACAAAACCATTATTCAGAATTAAATGCAAGTTCCAATAGCCTCCACATGTGAGCCCATCCTGCTTCCTGATAGGACAGTTCACTCACTTCCTACTAGCTTCCTTAAGTCTTGCATACCTTGCAAGGAGTTTGCTATATGGATTGTTGATCCAGAATCAATCCACCAGGTGTTTATATTAACATTAGCCATATTAGATTAATAACTAACAAGAGAGAATGAATTACCTTTGAGCTCAGAAACTTTATGTTTGATATCAGAATAAACAATAGATTTATAAGCTAAAAAATTCCAAAGACTCATGTCAAAATTTTTGAGACATATATATTATCTGTAATGTATGTATTACCAATGCAAACATACCTCAAAATAAATCTTGTAACATAAAATTACCTGCGGGCTAAATTTTAATGTGATAAGATTTATTTAAACTTCACGATAGAATTTTCAAATTACATACACAACAACATACTTTACGTGCATAAAATAATTTGTTTTTCTATCCAAAATTATACTTTATGATAAAACTATCAAATTATGTACCAATTCATAATTCCTGCGGGTAAGTTATGAAAATAATTTGACATTCTATCCTAATTAATCATACAAATATAGCAAAAATTCCTGTAGGATAAGATTCACTATACCACATATGATTAATCACAATGTTATGTCTAATTCCTTATGTGACCATAAGAAAACCTTAGAAAATAATTTTAATTAATTAATGGTGCTGTGGCTAATCCAAAATCAATTAAAATTATAAAAGTCACTAGACATAACAACTGAATTATATGAGAGAATAAATTTGTGTATATCATGATGATAAAATCTTCATATACAATTGCAAAATTAAAATATAATTGAACCCATATGCAATTGTACAGCTAAAACATAATAAAATTCTCATATACAATTGCATAACTAAAACATAATAAAATTCTCATATGTAATTGTATTACTAAAATAGAATATTATCTATCTGATTTATTTATGCATAAACTCATTCCAAAATAGTAAAGCATAATTACTTAATTAATCAGAAAACGGAATATTCATAATATAAAACTTAAATAAGACAACAATTTACCAAATATTGTTACATGTTCCAGTGGTCAGGAAACTAACCTTATTTTGCAAAGAACCCGTGTTCGAGTCCCTGAATGTATTTTGCTGTATCATTTTACTCCAAATTTGCATGCAGCGAACATATATATTATTAATGGAGTAATATAAACAGAATGAACATGTAGCCAAATGGTAAAGAGATGTAGCTATTATAAGGGGAGCACGGGTTCAATTCCCAGCTACAAACAAAACAACAATTATTTTTATTTTTTATTTTTTTGGTCACTGTTCATCTTCAACCTTGAGCGGGTCAATTTGACCCGGTTTTAAAACCCGCAAATCCGAATCGAAACCCGATGGTTTCATGTCAATTTAAACATGGAAAATAACAATCATTAACCCATAAAAACCCTACAAATTATTTCCAACACAATTGCAATTTTAATTTTGACTAAAAGGGTTTAAAACAAAATACCCAAAACTTAAAATCTCAAACTTGGAAACAATTCTTGATATCCTGGGCACTATTTCGAATGACTCAAATAACATAAAGCTTAGAAACTCAATGAAACGAAAATTTCTCATAATATTTTGCAATAACAATGCTTTAAACTTAAATTAAAATGAAATCTTCAAATTTTACCGAAAGTGGAAAAATTGGAACAATGAGCAAGGCAGAGGCAGAAAGGCTCTGATACCAAATGTAAGATTAATTCAATTGATCTTATGTTCCTGACAACAAAAGAACAACAACATCAATAAACCAAATGCGGATAATAGGAACTTAAACAATTACCTCCAGCCATTGTTACAGTGTTGTGAATGCACAGTCTTTGAGTCTTCTAAGCTCTTACTCTCAACTATATAGATGGTGTATATATTTCTGAATAATGGAATGAGAGCAAGCTTAGGGACCAAAGACTATATTATGTATGCTTGATTCTACCATCAAGAATAAACAAGCCATTACCACCCAATTAATTGTCTTTAATCTTATGACTAATTAGCAACCAAAACTTTCATAACCTATGGACCATTAAAAGTGAGGTTTTATTAACAATAATTTATAAAGTAAAACCGACAAATTATTACAGAAGGAAGATGTCTTGTCGGCGATGGTGAGTGAGAGACACTATGATAGAGAGATGGAGATACGACGGAGAGATTGAGAGTTGACGGAGAAGACAAAAATTCTGAGGGTAGACGAGTTCTTGTGACAAGGAAGAAGAAGAATTGATTTATTTAAAAAAAAGAAGAAAAAGAATTGATATTCCAATCTAATCTGGACCATTGATTAGTTTTTATCCATGTGTCACGATCTGAGCAAGTTATGTGTCTACCCTCAGAATTTTTGTCTTCTCCGTCAACTCTCAATCTCTCCGTCGTATCTCCATCTCTCTATCATAGTGTCTCTCACTCACCATCGCCGACAAGACATCTTCCTTCCTCACTGCTGCACCGCCTCGCCGCCGCCGTGTCTCCCTGCCACTTCCCCCCTTTTCATTTTCGGTTAAAGATGGTTTGATTGAAATTGAAGATTATCACTGAAACTGAAAACTGTTTTGGTTGAAATTGAAGATTGTTTGGTCGTAATTAATTTTAGAGTATATTTTTAAGTTGTAATCTTCCCCTTTTGTTTATGTTGAATCATCCCCTTCATTTTTTATTTTGTTTTATCAAAGCATGACTACCTTATCGGTCCTCTTCTTATTCTTATTGTTTTGATATATTGGTAGAACATCTACCCTGTTGCGACAAACTTGTTGTTATAAGGAATAGTGACTGAGAATTTTGTGTTCTGTTATAATACAAGATTAAGATGATGAGTTGTTTACAGATGAGTACTAATGATAAGGAAAATATGTACATAATTTTCATATCAAAGTTGTAATCTTTTCTTTCCTTTTTTTTTTCTTTTTTTTTCCTTACATTTTAAATCTGGACCATTGATTAGTTTTTATTCATGTGTCACGATCTGAGTAAGGTAATGGAAAGGCAATGGAGGATAAGACAATGGAGCATACCTGAACTCCAAAGTTATATAGATTCAAAGAGCTCAAACTATATCCACAAAAAATGTTGATCAATGTCATCAATACTATCAATTCGTTGTAGTATGATTTTGGTCAAATCAATCACAAAGACATTACCTAGAGAATTTTATATAATTAAGTCCAAAATCGGATAACAATATTTAGAGAAACCACCGGTTTGATCTAGTAGCGAGGGGTTTAGGTAGTATGCAGAAAGTTCTAGGTTCGATCTTCCCTTACTTCATTTATAAAAAAAAAATATTTAGAGAATTTATTTTGTCAAATGTCTAATAGTTAAAAATTCACCTTTTGAAATGAATAAGTATGAGATCCCAAATCCGAACTCATGCCAAACTGAGCTATACGCTTACAGCCACGAGGACACAATACCTAAAAAACATAATCTAAGTATTTTCATGCTGAAAAGGAATATTTTATCCAAAATTTTATTATATAATATTCATATCTCTATGAAAAAAATTATTTATTAAAAATTTATTTATTAAGTTGTATCTGAAAATTTATTATAAAATGTTTAACAGGTAATGTTAGGTTTAACATTGTAACATGTCATCGATATACTAAATCAATTTTTTCTAAACTTATTTTTGTCATATAATTATAAACTACAGTGAGTACTTTAAAAATACAGCTAAAAGTTATTGAAAAAATCAACATTCAACTCTTTATCCATGAGATTACAAAACAACTTAACTTGTAAATGTAAATTTTCAAATTTTACAATGAAGAGTCGAGCATTGATTTATTTTTATCAAGTCTCGTTGCGGAAGTCGTGAAGTGAATCAACTATACTCCAAAGTAATCAATGAATTTTGACTTGAATCAAATACCAAAGCAATCATTCTCTGTCTTCAATGAAAAACTTTTCACAAACACCTTGGAAGCACTGAATTGGAGAAAGAACCAACGAGCCAAGAAATTGTACACTTCAACCACTTGTAAAGAATCGATCATATCACGAAGCACCGAATTACAGAGCGAAACCGATGATTCTCCGAAACGTTGAGAAGTAACATATAACATCACAAATTTGTGACTCTGTCACCATCAAGAATCACCAGTAGATGAATGAAAAATCACAAAGTGAAACTCAATACGAAATTCAGATCGGAAGTGGAAATGAAAGATTCAGTAAACTAAAATGCGATCGAGAAAAGAAAAAAAATGAAATTTCAAACCCTAGAATTTGGGGAAAAAGATGAGAACAAAAATCATAACCGTAATCACAATTCACAATTGCGAGAACAAGAACAAACTTAACAAGAGATTGAAAGATTCATAGACTATTCGATCAAGAAATCCAACAAGAAATTGGATCATGAATCGGAGAAGCTTCTGAATTTTGAGAGTAACAGAGAACCGCGAAAATTCCTAGGTAGAGAAAGAATCAGAGAAATCGAAGAAGAACAATGGAAGCGATCGGAATTCTAACTAACTCCGGTGAGATGAAGAGCGTCACCAATATCAATGGCGGCGACTAGGAGAAAGAGAAGAAGATCGAAACTGGAAAAATGAAAAGAATGAGAATGGAAGGAAAAATAAAATTCGAGAGTTGAATTTTCTCGTGAAAATTGAAGCGGAATTGTGTGCCTAAGGAGGAATCCACGGCTCTGATACCATGTTAAGATTCATGATATCATCAGAGTAAAAGGAGAGAAAAGTTTGAGAGAGATGCAATGAAACTAATAGAATTGATACAAATGAATGTATCAAGTTACAAATAAGTGCAACATCTATCTTATATACTAACTAGCTAATGGGCCTATACTAACTAGCTAATGGGCCTAACTCTATATAGTTCAACATCTAACTTGGCTCAATCTATTTAGGACACTCTTTATTATTTCCCTTACAATTTTTATATCAAATCGTTTGATTACTCTTCCATTTTATATTACAAGCAACTTTAGTAATTTATACAAATTAATTAATTTTGTATGAGAAAAAGAAATTGTCAACTGCTTGGCAAAATTACCCTTCATTGTTTTTTTAAAGGCATTACCTTTCATTGTTAATATCAAATAGATAAATTAATATAATCGAAAAGAAGATAAAATAATACTAAATAGTAAAATAACATATTAGGGAAAAAAATATTTTATTGATATTTTAAATCAATTTATAATTTGAGACAATTTCTTCTTATAAAATAACTTATATATTTTAAAACAGATGATAGACGCTGAACTCGTTAGGGAGGACCGCGGTTCGATCCCCCACAACTGCATTTGAGAGGGGACTAAAACCACTTGATGTCAGAACTCGCCCCGAACTCTGGACTATTAGGGCTTCATTCCCCTAAGAACCAAAGGGTGAAAACCAAAAAATAAAATAAAATGAAGAGTATATTTCAATGAATGTATTTATTTATAGAATGTTTCTTAGAAAGGTAGTTGGTAATTTAATTGACATTTGTTGATGATATCTTCTATAAATAGGCAGTACAGTATCTTGTGGAATAAATATATGCACATAAAAAAATCTAATTACACCTTTTTTGTACATTTGGAAAATAGATAAAATAGTAAATTCCTGAAATTTTAAAATTCGTTAAATATTCCTGAAATTTGAAAATGGACAAATATCTTCTGAAATTATAAACGTCAATCAAATTACTCCTGACGTGGACTCTGACTGGTAGTGTTTGTGGATAATTTGATTGACTTTTTATAATTTCAATTTTTTTTTACCTATTTCCAAATTTCAGAAAGTATTTGACGAATTTTAAAATTTCAGTGATATTTCGCACTTTACTCAATTTCTAGATAAATTGATTGAGTATTTGAAGAAAAACTCAAAGTTGGTGAGCTTTCCTTTGTAATCACCACTCAATCAAGCAAGCACTAAGCAATAGGCATCAACATCTTCAATATCACTTCCTCTCTCTCTCTCTCTCTCTCTCTCTCTCTCTCTATATATATATATATATATATATATATATATATATATATATATATATATATATATATATAATCTCTTTGACCTCTCACACATTTTACACCTTTCCCTCTTTCATCTTCATCATCAACATGGGTTCCAGCTCTAGTAGACTCGGGTCTCGCCCTTCTTCTACTCCAAGAGTCAACAACACCCACAACCATCGCTTCAGATTCTCTTCCTTTCTCTGCGGCGCTTCCACCTCTCGCTCCATTTCTCAGGTACCCTTTTTTTTCTTTTCTATTTAGCTTCACTTTTTCAATTCAAAAATTGGATTTTTCAAATAAATTGTGCTCATACATCGGATCCCCCTTTTATTCACACGATTAATTATTATCATAGTTTATGTCTTTAATCTTTATGATGATTTTATATTTTGATTATTTATTTGCTAATTGATTGATGCAATTTGACAAATACGAGCTTAATTAATTAAATTATTTGACATAAATGAGCTCAACTAATCAAATTATTTGTTAATTGATTAATACTATTTGGCATATATGAGCTTAATCAACGAAATTATTTGCGGATGCTAATGATATTATTTTTTGTTAGAAATATTGAAAAATTGAAATTTTACATGTTACAAGTTCATTTCAACTCTTTATTCATTCACTTGCTAGTAGGGGCAATCTTTTACTTTGTATTGAGTTTAAGAGGAATGATGATTACAACTAGTTTATGCATGTTAAGTGTTGTTTAATAATTGGATTTCAAAATTCATATTTGTTACTAACTAGTCGACTATTCTCACAAAGTAAATAGAATGTACAAGAAATGTTATCAATTGCAGATCACGGAAAATAGTTGTTTGTTCAAATTCCACTATACAATCTATCTGACAACATTTTGTACTAAATAGTGTATCTCAGAACTATAATAATTTGTTCAAATTCCGCTGTACTATTATAGCGCTGCTATAGTTGCCATTTAACAACGTTGTGTATAAGTACGACTTTCAAATTTATGCCTTCAAGCATGCAATAATTTGAGGATGACTTTTATATAGATATTCAGAGACTAACTGATTAAGGAAGTGACATTTTATACTAATTTTTTTTAGATGGAAGAACATCAATATGAAGAACTTCAAGTTAATTCGGCTAGAGATTTTGATGATGGAATTCAGAAAGTTGCTGATGAATCATCATTATCATGTACAGAAGAAGCTAGAATTAGGTGCTGTCCTCAAGCTGAAACTTCAACCTCAACTGGTATGAGAACCGAGTTCTGCGGGAATGATACTGTTGAAGGTTCTTCTGGAAATGTTGCAACGAGTGTTCAGAGGAATTGCTTGTCTGAACATAAGGAGCTAGTCCCTCCTTATCGGGTAAGTGCTGGTCATGGTCATCCTGAATCATATAGTGATAGTAACAACACAGCTAGTACTTCATTTGTTGAACAGCAGTCTTCAGACCCAGTTTCTGTAAATGTTTCTGCTAACAAGGATAGAATCAATAATGTTGATGATCCAGTTGTTAGTGGTGTCTCTCGAATCTCTCACGAGACGGAGCGTCCAAGGAGCTCAATCTCTCAAGAGCATGGAAATCCCAGGTCTGGTGAAATTTCTGTTGAGAATGACACGGATGCAGACACATATGTCCGGAGTTCTTCGATTCCTGTTTCTCAAGCTTCTAATACACCACCAACTTCTCAAGTTCCAGAAGATGAACGCCGCCATGAGACAATGCCATCAGGTTTGGGTATTCTTGTGTCCAATCGGGAAATAGTGCAGGGAAATGATGGTCTGTTTCAGGTTGATGTGGTGGCAATATCTTCCAACATTTTATCTGGCAGCAATGCAGATGCTGATGATCATGATGCCAGAAGAAGTGGTAGAAGATTATTTTGGGATGCTTTTTCACAACGTAGTTCTAGAAGGCTTGGTGATTCTCCAACTATTGTTTTCTCCACCGGAGGCACTGATGATTCAGGATCTCAAGATCGGTGGCATGTTGATTTTGATGAGGATTTAACAAATGATGGGGTTAGAGGTGCGTCTGGATATCGAGGAAGTATTCACAGATTGAATGAAAGAGTGCGAAACTCAAGATCTGAGGTGATTTTGAACATTGAAGTATAGTTAGAATGCTTCAAATTACTTATGTCACATACTTGCATTTTTAGATGGGTTTGTGATCCCTCTCTTGTTACTTGCTGTTTACTTTATACAGATATGGGAAAGGCTTCGTGGAGGCCTTGATGAGATTGGTCGGTTGAACACTTCATGTCCATTAGGACTCCATGCAGATGGTATGTGCTCGTGCGAGTCATTCCCAGTGGCTGAAGAATCTAGCACTCGATCAAGTATTTCAAGAATAGTTATGCTGGCTGAGGCTCTGTTTGAGGTTTTAACCTTCTCTCAAATGTCATATGTTTTGTTTGCTCCTAAATTTAATTCAATTCAGTGTTCCACCCTTACCCCGCGTTTTTCTTGCATAATTTAAATCTAACTATGATGCCACTGATAAGATAGTGTTGGCTCACATCACGAGATATTGGTAGGCATGTGCTATTGTTACTTTTTATATTAGCTGCAGATGTTTTGTGCATGAAGAACTATGGTTTTCATGGTGATCATTATTCATATCTGATTTGAATATATTATTTTCTGGTTACATGAAATGTACCTCGTTATCCCCAAATAATTATTTGGCCTGAAATGATCATGTACCTTGCCATGATGAAAAGTCTGATATGTGGACCAAAACCAATTTGCTCAGCACCATATTTGTCTACCGCAGGTTTTAGATGAAATCCATCGGCAACCTGGATCTGTTTCCCTATCTACGGTCTCACTTCCTGCACCTGAATCAATTGTAGACTCTTTCCCTCTGAAGTCTCACAAAAAGGTTGTTGAAGCTGACGGAGGCAATGGCGATGAACAGTAAGCCCCTTGAGACCAATTATTATTATTATTATTATTATTATTATTATTATTATTATTATTATCTTCATCCAAGTAGACAAGTTTCCCTAGATTAGATGATATAAGTCATGTTTGAATTGACTTATTTAGGTTTATCTAACTAGGATAAGAATTTGTTAAACTGTTTAGGATAGCTTTATGAAAACAACTTATGATATGTCTACAAATTTTCAACTTATTTTCATATACTCTCTCGGATAGCTTATATGTAAGCAATTTAATTTATTTTCCTAGAAATAACTTGTACAACTTATGATATGTCTACAACTTTTCAACTTATTTTCATGTGTTCTCCAGGATAGCTTATATGTAAACAATTTAACTTTATTTTCCTAGAAAGAACTTGTACATAAACACTTACTATCATATAAGTACTTATGCTATAAGCGCTTAATTAAAATGTTACGCAACCAAACTGGAGACTTACTGGATGTTAGTGTGGTTGTGGCTGATTAGTTTGTAGCTTTTGATGCTCGAGTCTATGACTGATGTTATGATACTTTTTCTGCCCTTGAATGCTTACATGAAAGTTAAACATATAGTGTATTTTGTTTGTCCATTTAGCAGTTCAAATTCTTCTATCTTCCGATAATAATAAAAAGTTAATAATATTTTTGGTAGATGTTACATATGTCTGGCGGAGTATGAAGATGGGGACCAAATACGAGTTCTTCCTTGCAAGCATGAATATCACATGTCGTGTGTCGATAAGTGGCTGAAGGAAATACACGGGTAACCAGATATTTTGTCTCATTCTTTTCATATTTGTCTGTTTCCAATATATAAGTAACCATTTTTTCTGCTTCTCTCTTTTACAGTGTGTGTCCTTTGTGTCGCGGCAATGTTTGTGGTGGGTTAACAGAGTCGTCAGCCAACTCAGAAGTGCAGTCTCGGTGATATTGTTTGTACATAAGAATGTAAATAGTTCAAATATTAGTTAAACTTCCATTTACGTAGTTTACATATGTACACTTCACATCAATTTATTCCTCCAGAAACTAGTGTCATCAAAATGCTTCATTTTGATAATCACAAAGAACTTGATGGATCATTTTGATTTCACTTTAAAATTCTTTGAAAGACTAATTGATATGAGAAAGCTTGAGAGATTAAATTGATGTAAAGTGTATCTTGAATAAGCATAAGTGATAAATCCGTTGGACCCTTTGGCAAAAATAATAGGTGCTAAATAGCTAATGAAGGAGGTGAAATTTTATATCCGAATTTTGTGAGGCTTCTCAATTCCTTTTCCCTTGTATCTTACCGAATACGTTGTCAGAATGAGTTGTTTGGTAATACGGGTTGGGACACCGAAGTTCGCTGCAGGAGGTTTAAAGTTCGATCTACGATACTAACATTTATCCCTCCACTAATATTTGGTTAACAAAAATGGAATGGTACTTCAAGGAATGTACTTGCTTCCCACAACGAGGAAAGAAATGAAACAAAATATTTGAGTTTCTTATACTCCTCAGCAGCATTGTGAGAAATAAGAATGGGGGAATAGATAATGCATATTATGCATTAAAATATCTTCTCCTTTAAAATATCTTCTTATACTCCTCAGCAACAAAATATCTTGATGAAGGAAAGAAATAGATAATGCACATTATGCATTAGAATTTTATGGTGATTTGAGTTCGTAACATTTGACATTGGTTCCAGTAAAACAGAATGTCAAAAATATATGTGAGTTGAGTTCGCAAGCAAAAATGACGATTTAACACTAAATGTTTGATACGGAAACAATTGATGTCATAAAAGTAGCATTATTGATAACTTAGACAGTAGTTAATATATTTTTTATCGTCTTAAAGTCTTACAATATCAGATTCCTACAGATGTTGTCTCAAGCCGTAGTTCAAGCAGTTGAACACGCGACGAAGTTTACAGATAGGTACAGCTAACATTTGCCAATATTAAAGGAGAAGAAGCTGATTGAGACCTCAGCTTAATTAGTTTCACATATTCTCAGCATAACCATGAGAAAATGGATTGATGTTACTACTCCGAACAGAATTATCGTGATGAACAAAAAGATTTGGATGCATGTTTTCATCATCATCAAATGTTGTCCACCTCCTCGAGTTGCCGCCATGTTTTTCTCTCGCAACGCTGCGCATGTTTTCCATTTCTTCAACATGGGTTTTGAATTCCTTTTTCACCACATCTAGCACAACATCACCATATCGGTCACACCATGATCTGTAAACACACAAGGTAAGAAACAATAACGTAAAAGTTGAGTACACAAATCAATTGTTAAGTAATCCAAAGTTGAAACCACATATGAAGATGTGTAGATTAAGTCTTGACTCACTTGGGGAAGTAGTTCTTCAAATCAGCTTTATCTACTGGAATTCTGGTAGAAATTGCTTCCATCTGATCATTCCTGTTTGAACACAACATATACAAGCAATTTTAAATATCAATAATATCAATTTTCCAAATGAAGGTACGATGTAAAAATAATTAAGAAAAATTATATAAATGAGAAAATACTAACGAAAATTTAAGATTTGGATTTGTGCTGCTCAGTTCTGTCTGGATTCTTGATAACTCCTTCTTTATGTTGTTTCCCAAAACCTATTTATAATTCACAAAAAAAATTGTTCAACGTAAATGTCTAAAACCAGCTCATGAGAAATAAGATTCATAGATTGAAACATGAATTTGAATTCTGTCACAATCTTACATTCACACCGTTATCGCATCGGTGGTCGTTTGATCGGGATGAGACAGTCCAGATTTGAATAAAATCTCGACCATCCAATTCCGATCCAACGATTATCAATGTGTTAACGATGTGAATGCAACAAATAGAAGGATAAGAAATAACCTTATCTATGAAAAAATCAGATGGGGAACCGTCAGAATGCAACTTTTTCTTGATCAACTTGGTGTCTGGTCCATCTCCAACTGTCCTTGCAAAAGACTGAGAAGAAGCTGAGAATGCCTCACTGTCAGATCTCTGATTGAGAGGCAAAGGAGCTGTCTCATCGTCCAATTCATTTTCATTTCTCTTCCATTTCTTAAATCCATCAAACCCCCATTGCTTTTTCACTGATTTCCCTCCTCTTTGTTCCACCTCAGACCCACCATTTCCCTCTCTCTGCTCCTTATGAAACAAAGTCCTAAATGGTTTCCTTTTCGACTTTTCCGAACCACCACCGCCTCCGCTTTCCTTCCCCGGTTCAGGAGGCCCACTTTCCTCCATAAGAATTGACACACCTTCACCTTGTTGTTTTGCCTTTGAATTCAAAGAAGGTGAATCAAATATACTCTTTTCATGCTTGTTTGAAGAAACAAAACCGAAAACCGATGCTGCTCCTTTAATCTGCTTCAAAGTGGATCCATGATTCAATTTTCCTTTGGAATTCAAATTGTCCTTGTTCATCATACTCTTATCATCCTTCAAATCAATCACAGACCACTCCTCTTCCGAATTCTCTTTTAAATCCTTCGACTTCCCCGCAATTATATCTCTAGCCTCGATCTGAGCTCCTTGTACTGCCAATCTTTGTAGCAATGGCCTTTTAGAAGAATGATACTCTTCTTCAGAAATGCACTTAGCATAAAGTAATTCCTAATAAGTTAAAAAAAGCAAAAAACAAAAAGTTAAAATGGTTCAACTTTTTTTTTTGAGACTCAATATTAGTCTAAGAACGGACTAATCTGAGAGACACCAATCATTGTCCACTCGCGAGGAGCCCATTTAAAGACAGTTTTTTTTATCCGTATGGACTAACCTAATACATAAAGTGACACCAAAAAAATATTTGGTCTCTGAGACCTTGAGAGGAGCACACTCCAAAGTCTCATTCCATCACCAATAGTTCAAAGAAAAGTTCAAATTGAAGCTTATTAACAGCACTAACCTGCAAAAACAGAAGCTTGTCTCTTAATATAACATGATTTTCTTGTTCTGGAGGAGAAGCAATAAGGGTTTCAAGCAAGTGAGTTTTGAAAGTTTTGACTTCAGATTCAGCTACAATTCCTTCTTTGTGAAGACCCATTAAGTTCAAAACTTGGTGGAAAGAATCTTGTTGCCATTTAAGGTTATCAGATTGTAGCTTTGATAATCTGTGTTCTGCAGAGGGTAAAGATCGTTTTTTGAAGTTGAAAGGAAGAATGGTTTTGCAGAAAGAGGTGATTGAATCATGGAGAGTTGAGTAGTAAGTAGGAGTGTAGTTAGAGTACACCATTGTTGATGAAGAATGAAGAAAACGTTGTTGTTTAAGATTGTTTTGGATATGAAAATGTTGTCGTAGATTATGTTTGGATTTTGTGTGAGATGTTTTTTAGATTTTGAATAATTGGGTGGGTGTTATTGTTATTATTGCTCAAACGGTCACTTGATTATGGAAACTAGCCGTTGAGGCTTGTGCACGAGAAGAAGCATCATATCATGTGGCTGGCTAAACGTTGCTCTACCATGTGGCTCTTTATTTTTATTTTAATAATCAAAGAGTAAACCTCAAATTTACTCACTCAATTTTTTTTAATTTAATTTTTAAAGTTTATAAAAACAATGAGTAGTTTTTAAATGCATAAAAAAAATGCCTCAAAAAATTAAGTAGTTTTTTTTTTTAAAAAAAAAAATTGACAAAATTTTTAAAATTTATAAAATACAGTATGTCAAATTATAACTGTTGGGGTTGAGATACGAAATATTATATCTATACTTATCATAGATATAACTATTTACTTATTTGGGTGTAAGTTAATCCTGAAGTTTATTGAAAATAAACTTATCTTTGCTTTAACATTTGAATATTTTATTTTCTATATTGAATATTATATACAATTTATAAAATCAAATGTTTAATTTAAGTCTTAGAGTGGCCAATTTGAAAAGTTGTTCAACTTTGTTGAAAAAACTCCCACTCAAACGTTCAACTACTGATAAGTCTCATAATAAATTTAAGTTGTGGGGATACTTTGTAACACTACTTAAAATCAAAGTTTAATTAATATGTTGGTCTTTGTGGATATTTTTTATTTTAAATTGATCCTTTAAAAAAAAAAATATTTTAGTCCCTTAACTATATGATTGTTACTCACGAAGATCATTTCCGTCCAATTTTGCAAAAACCATTAATTATTATACATATGACAAATTGACTTGTTAAGCAATACTTGCACATGAATAAGTTCTTAACTTGTTAAGCAATACTTGCAAGTGAATAAGTTCTTTGTATGGATGGACACAAGGGCTCGGCCAGACCGGCGAGACATTCTTTCATCTTATGACTTGTCTTCTTCCTTTTGATTTAAAAAATTAGAATTTTATGGAACTTCTCAACCTTCTTCTAATGACTTGCAAAATAGCTTCAAAAGTTCATAAACAACAAACCATTGCTCAGGTTTGCTCTCCAACAACAAATCCCCAATTTCTTTACATTTTTTTCTCCAAAAAACTCTTATATCTAATGACTTGCAAAATAGCATCAAAAGTTCATAAACAACAAACCATTGCTTAGGTTTGCTCTCCAACAACAAATCCCCATTTTCTTTACATTTTTTTCTCCAAAAAACTCTTATATCTAATGACTTGCAAAATAGCTTCAAAAGTTCATAAACAACAATCCATTGCTAAGGTTTGCTCTCCAACAACAAATCCCCAATTTCTTTACATTTTTTTCTCCAAAAAACTCTTATATCTAATGACTTGCAAAATAGCTTCAAAAGTTCATAAACAACAACCCATTGCTCAAGTTTGCTCTCCAACAACAAATCCCCAATTTCTTTACATTTTTTTCTCCAAAAAACTCTTATATGTTTTTGTAATGTTCAGAGTTCGCACCTAACTAGAGCTGTCAAAGGGGTCGGCCCGGTCCAGCCCGACCCGGCCCGAGGGGGCCCGTTCATATAAAGGGCCTGGCCCGGCCTGGCCCGTTAACTTCGTGGCCCAGCCCGCCTAGCCCGGCCCAATAAGTAAAAGCCTATATGGCCCGATGGACCGGCCCACTAATTTTCAGTTTTTTTTTTTGAAAAAAAAAACAGATTCTAGTACTAAATTTATTTTATATCTAAATATCCCTATATTTTCTCACATAATCTCCCAAACAATAATATCATCCTCTTTATCCTCATCAAACAAACAAACAAATCTCTAACAAATAATCTCATCATAATCCAAAAAGTTTTTTGTCATATTATTATTATTATTATTATTATTATTAGCGGCCAGTGTCAGTTTGTGTGATCCACATTTTCTATTTTGCCTTATGTTTTGGTGAGTTTGTTAATAAAAGATTTTTACAGCTAAAAAAAAAGACGCGTCTTATGTTATGGTGAGTTTGTTAATAAAAGTTTTTTGCTGCCCAAAAAAAAAATTAAGGGTATTGTTGTTATTATGAAAAGTTCACACCAAATTTTTTTGTATCCTCTTTATACATAGGTATTGATTTCCACCTCGTATCTCAGTATTTTATATCTACTTCTAATATAATCAAATTAATTACTACCAAAGTTACTAATTTATCCTTAGTAGTTTTAACTATATTCCAAGTTTTATATCCTTCATTGTAATTTCACAACAAAAAAATATAGAAAGAATATAAGATAAATACAATAAAAACATGATATGCTTAGAAATATGAATAAAACAGATTATAGATAGGAACAAAACACAAATAATAACAATAAAACGATAATTTGTTTTAAAAAAAATAATAAAACGACAAAACTAATAAAAAAGATTATATATAATTTATGCGTAAAAATAGGATCAAAATATAACAATAAAAAAATTATAGAATTTTTTAAAATATTTTTTAAATTTTTTAAGGGGCCGGCCCAGAAGCCCGTGGGCCGGCCCATGACGGCCCATGAAAAAGCCTGGCCCGATAAGGTCTGGCCCGATAAGGCCCGGCCCGCTAAAGTCTGGCCCGATAAGGTCTGGCCCGATAGGCCTAATAGGCCGGCCCAATAGCCCGACCCATTTTGACAGCTCTACACCTAACATATATATATATATATATGGGGTTTTCTAACTTAGACCCTAGTTAGGTCTAAGTTAGCAAGGTGCACCTTTTTAATTGGACCAAAATACCCATTCTTTTTAATTAATTAACCAAAATACCCATTAATAGACGCGGATCCAGTGTCGCGCGCGTACCGAAGGACCATGGTTACAGACCGTTGATTTCCATCAGACAGCCAAGATCTGATCTCATCAAGACTGTCTGATCAATCCGACAGCCCAGATCATCCTGATCCATCAGATTCCAGCGCGTGCGCCACACTGGATTACACCCTGGAGAGAGAAAAATTTGCTTTTTAAAAGTAGGACACGTGTCACACAATGGTTGGCTGGACGTGATTTTTGTTCATTTAATACTTTGAACTCAATTATTTCGTTGTCAATTAATTTTTTATTTTTTTATTTTTTATACCAAAATTCATAATTTTTTTTTCTACAAATAGAGACTTGGTTCGTTTGATTTGGACACCGAAAAAAAAATGCAATTTTTCACTACCTTAATCTCATTTTTTGTCTACTAAATACGTTACTTGTGTGTTGTAATTTAACACGCACCACTCAACCAACTCACTGAAACCATTATACCAGGAAAATAGTAGATAATATTCTGGAACTTTTGGTATATTTTATGAAATTTTTGGAGACCTGAAACTATTTTTAGTTAATTAAATGAGATGAAACGGTAATTAAAAACTAATGTTTGCTTCTGAAACCATTTTACTGGTAGAATGGTTGCACATAGTTGTATTCTGAAACCATTTTACTGGTAGAATGATTTCAATGAGTAATTTATTAATTGTGTTTGCTTCTGAAACCATTTATCTGGTACAATGGTTTCAGAGAGTTGTAATCTGAAACCATTTTGCTGGTAGAATGGTTTCAGTAAGTTGATTATTAGTTATTTGCTTCTGAAACCATTTAGCTTGTAGAATGGTTGCACATAGTTGTACTCTGAAACTATTTTACTGGTAGAATGGTTTCAGTGAGTAATTTATTAATTGTGTTTGCTTCTGAAACCATTTAGCTGGTAGAATGGTTTCAGAGATTTGTACTCTGAAACCATTTTCCTGGTAGAATGGTTTCAGTGAGTTGATGTAAGGTAGTGAAAAATGAGATTAAGGTAGTGAAAAATTGGGTTTTTTTTTCTGTGTCCAAATCAAACGAACCAAGTCTCTATTTGTAGAGAAAAAAAAATATGAATTTTGGTATAAAAAAAAAATAAAAAATTAATTTACAACGAAATAATTGAGTTCAAAGTATTAAATGGAAAAAAATCACGCCCAGCCAATCAGACAGCGACACGTGTCCTGCTTTTAAAAAGTAGATTCTTCTCTCTCCAGGGTGTAATCCAGTGTGGTGCACGCGCTGGAATCTGATGGATTCGGATGATCTGGGCTGTCTGATTGATCAGACAGTCTTGATGAGATCAGATCTTGGCTGTCTGATGGAAATCAACGGCCTGTAACCATGGTCCTGCGGTACGCGCGCGACACTGGATCCGCGTCCATTTATGGTAATTTGGTTAATTAATTAAAAAGAATGGGTATTTTGGTCCAACTGAAAAGGTGCACTTTGCTAATTTAGACCCAATTGGGTCTAAATTAGCAGCCCCCTATGTATATATATATACCAACAAGATAAACTCACGGTATATAATATCCACATGTTGAGTTATACTCATGAGAATCGTCCCTGTCAATTTTAACTTGGACTAACATGTCTCAGTATGATAAAAATCTCGGGATTAAATTGTTTAGCAAAAAATAAATAAATTTACTAGTAGTATTTATTTCAATATGATTCAGATTTTGTCAAAGCATATATAATATAACTCAAATAAAATTTATATAACTTCACTTAAAAATCGAAAACTCTAAAATAAATAAATTAATTAAATTATTTATTAATTCAATCAAACTAAACTTAATTTGGCATTTCACACTTTTAGTTTCCTAGCACCTTAAATATTTTGAAAATAGTTCAAAAAATCATGCATAGTAATATAGTATCTATTAAGTCTCAAGATGTAGTGTTCAAAATAATTGTTTTTGTCATCCAAAAAAATATTAACGGCTCAGCATCTATAACAATATATAAAAGGGATGAGGGAGTTTGGACTTGCTTTTGTTTGGTCCATTTTGCCATTCACTATCATTTGAAATAACACTTAACAATAATACCAACAATACCCTTAGTTTTTTTAGTACCAACAAAAATCTTTTATTAAAGAACTCATAAAAATAATTATAAAAATAAATAAAAAATTAAACTAAAGCTAATTTGTTGTTGACAGGAACGTAGACGGCTTTTATTGGATCTATATTCAATTATTATTTATTGAATGAAATTCATGTTACAAAAACAAAACTGAATTTCTTTCAATTCCAAACAAACAGAGACGCTCTGATCTGTTTCAAGATCTGAGTTGGTGAAATAAACCACGAAAAAAACTTTTAGTTTTGTGATTATTCAATTGATTTTCTGATTTCATACTTGCTGTAAACTTCTCATCTAATCTCCTTTTGGCTTCTCTTGCTGATCTTCCTAGTTTCTCATCTGGATATGTTTGCCTCATGCTTCTTTCCTGTTAACATTAATAATTTATCTCATTAATATATGGAATGGATGATTAAATTTAAATATAATAACTCCGGTTCCGGTCATTTTCATAAGAGAAAATTAGATGACAACAAAAATTAATGTATCTGATTCATAAATATATATACCAATTGTCTGACTCACTTATAATAATGACATGAAATTAATGTATCTGATTCATAATAGATAGAGGGTATACTAACCTGCAGTAGAGAGGGTACTAGTGATGAAGTGGTGGATTTGAGGTTTCTTGTATATAAACAGAATGAACGTATTGTTGTGGAATCATAGCCTCCTCCTCTGCTTTGATGCAATCGTCTCTTTCTTGCGCACTCAACTCCTGGAAGCATCATTTTTTTAAGATGGATTATGGAAGCAAATCAATGAAGAACAATAAGTAGAAATGAGATGATGTATATAATATGTGAGAAGAGGAAGAGAATTATGAGAGACAGAGAGAGAGAGAGAGAGGCGTGAAGGTTGAAGGAAGGAAGGAAGGTAGCAACATCTTGGAAGGTTCATTTTTTATTCTTTTGGGTATATCATCTGCCCACTAGTCAAACATTCAAAATATAGTAGGACACGTAGGTGTTTGATGTGTCACTTCTAAATTATTTCCCTTTTTATTTGTCATTTGGGAATCGTGCACACCGTTAATATAATTTTACTTTCATGGTAATTTTCTACTAATATATAAAAATAAATATTAGTATATAGGATGTTTAATTTGTCTCGACGAGTATTTTTCAAATATAAGATTTTCATAATTTTTATAAATGATAAAAGATAATTAAAGAAAAAATAATAATTAAAGATATTAGTAATCAAAGTTGTGCATTAATATATGCGCAGAAATCTAAAACGACAAATAAAATGGAACGAATAATTGCAGTTTTGATCTTCTATTTTATAAGATCCGCAATTTGGTAATCTATTTTAAAATCAAATATTTTTACACCATTATTTTGATTTTTTTTTGTACTTTTGATCCCCACACAATTTTGTAACAATCTGACAAGAAAAACACTGATGTGGCAGTATCCACGTGGCAAAGAACCACATTCAAATCAACATTTTTTAACTGGTTGCTAGGAAAAAATATTGATGTGACAATATCCACATAGCAAAAAAAAAAATATCCACATCAACGTTTTTTAACCAGCCAATAGAAAACAGACGTGGCAAAAAAAATGCTTATATTTTTTATTAAAAATAATACATTTGCTGACATGAATTTATTCTTTGCCACGTGGATACTGCCACATCGACATTTTTCCTACTAGTTGGTTAAAAAATAGGGTGGAGACCAAAAATGCAAAAAAAAAAAAAAAACAAAATAGATGACAAAAATATTTGATTTTAAAATAAAAGACCAAAAATATGATTAAACTTTAATTTTTTTTAATCAAAGTATAAAAGCCAAGTTAAATTGCTCTTGTGGGTATAAGCTAACTTCTCATGTATGTTTTATTTTATCTTTTAAATAAAAGAGGACCGTCGTGCGTTTGATTCGTAAAACAGCAAGGACTGGACAGAACAGTACAGGACAAAACAAGATAATACAGGACAGGACAAACCTGTACCGGAAAGATATAGGACGATAATATTTTTATATTCGAAAATAAAATGAGTATTTTCGTATTTTTTATAGTTGTACTGTGGACAAAAAGTTGTCCCGTGGTTTGGTGAGGGACAAAAAATCTTGTTTTTGTTCTGTCCCTTGTTACCTAATTTGTCCAGTCCCATAACCAATTTCAAATCAAACAGAGTACAACAAAAGTTGTCATGTCCAGTCCTCTGTTTTTTAGCAAATCAAACGCACCCTATATGAGTAATTTTTCACATTTGTTGAAATTTATATATGATTCAATTTTTTTTTCGAAGAAGCTAAAAAATGTATTAATTAAAAAGGGTTAAATATATTTTTAGTCGCTACATTTTGCTGTATAGTTAAGAATAGTCCCTACATATTTCATTGTGAAAAAAATCATATATATTTTTTTCGTTATTAAAATTGATCCATGCCGTTAATTATTTCTAACAAATGCTGATGTGGCAATTATTGACCCATATTTTAACGAGCAAACCAATAATATAATGACACATGTCAACCAATGGTATTTTTTTAAGAACAAAACTTACGTGCATTTCCATACATGCATTTCTTACTTTTCCTCTCACAAAGAGGTAGTTTTTTTTATTAAAATATAATTTTCTTTTATTTTATCAAAATGAAAAAACACAAATAACCACCTCTTTGTGAGTAGAAAAGTAAGAAATGTATATATGGAAATGCATGTAAGTTTTGTCCTTTTTTTAAAAACACAACGCGCATCAACCCTGCAACCCAACATCAACTCAGAAATTCTTCAACCAATCAACAACAACAGTTTTTTTTTTTATCAATACATCATCACCAGCACCACATCAACAACAACAACAAAATCAAACTCTCCAAGATTTAACACAGATCTGCAATATTAACAAAATCACTCATGGAACACTCAGAGATTTAGTTATTTTCCTGGATTTAACACATGTATTTAACCAATCTAACCACTGATAAGTGCCCAATTTTAGTTATAATGTTTGATAATTATGAGCACTTACCAATATTTTTATGAAGAAATCTTGATTAAAACCCCTTTTGGTGTAAATATAACATTAAATCAAAGAGGAATTGATCCCAAGGCATTTTTGTTAGGAATGGCTAGAAAAAGCAGGTTTTGAAGCCTTCGCTCAGCGAAGCCATAGCGAGCTACAGCGAACTAAACCAGTGGGTTAAGGGTCCATGGCGAGCTTCAGCGAGATTCAGCGAGCAAGATAGCAAAATAAACGTTCGCTCAGCGAAAGATAGCGAGAGATGGCGAGCACAACCCGGGAGGAAGGGTCTGTTAGCGAGAGATAGCTAGCATCGGCGAACAAAGTGATGAGTCAAGCCTTTTGCTACGTGTCAAGAAACCCCTTGCTTAAGTAACTAGTTCGCTCAGCGAACGTCATTTCGCTTAGCGAACTCCACTGTCCTGAAAATCTATAAATAGAGCTCAGAAGCCATTTTCTTAAATATAGAGTTTTGTAATAGTTCAGAAATACAAGTAACATTAGTTTTAAGAGTTCTTGAAGGTGGATTCATCATTGTACTTGAGAAATCAAGAGATGTTCTTCATCCCTTTTTCTTGTAAGTTTACTTTTATCATGTCTAGCTAAATTCCTTTGTTGTTGGGATTAGATGTAGTTATTTTGTGAACATGTAGTCAATTTAATCTTAATATATGTGTTTTCTTTATCAATCATTATAAGTGTTATCTTGTTTTAATTGTCTATTTCTAAAAGATTTGAACAACATAGACATATATTGTTTGAATCAAGAGTAAAAGATAATCACTTATTAAACTTCAATGTTTAGACATAGATGTCGAGTTTAGTAATCACGTCAAATATCAGATCTTAATGCTATTATGTCGATTAATGATTCGAGACATCGAACGTTGGTAGATATAATAGATTTCACGGCGTAATCCGGATACGGATACGTTCGATGTGTGATATGTGATAATAATGATTGGTAAATGAAATATATATAGTGAGGTTGATTGATACATGCTAACAAGATAATGAATCTAGTTCCGACAACTTTTTATTATCCGAAAGTTTAAAAATCCTTTTATCCAATCGCACTTTTATGTTTTCAAAACAAATCTTACAAAAACCCGTACTTAAAATCATGGAAATTGCAAATCAACGTTTGATATCACACTAGTCTCTGTGGATACGATATAACGAAAATACTTGCTTAAGTACATTTCAACAACCACATAACACTCAGAGATTTTTCCACTTGTCTCTACTTTGGAAATCAAGAAAGTCTAAAACCATCTCTAATGGTGTAGTACCTATTAGGTACTCATGATACTTATTAGGTACTACCATTGGAGCAATATTCATTTGAGTACCTAATAGGTACTAGTTTTACAATAAGCATTAGTACCTATTTTGTTTTTGTGGGTTCCATTTATAATGATGTATAGTTATTGGTGAAATGTGTTATTGGTAGGGCCTAATTAGAACTTTTTAAGAGATGTTGAGTTGAAGAGATTGAGTACTTATTAGGTATTATTATTAAAATATTATAAATGAGTGATATGTACACGTGGGGTCCAGTTAAATACTAAAAAATGAATATATCCATTGTGGATGCTCTAAAGCGGTCAGAGAGCATAAATGAAAAAATAAAAGCACTATTTGTGCTCTGGTCAAGGTCAATTCTCTACTTGTCTTTATCTTTGGAAATCAAGAAAGCCTAAATGACTCGCGGGCTTTGTTTTGGTTGGACTTTAAGAGGGCTTCATCTTTGATGTTTTCTCTCCCCACCCCCCGTGAATCTTTTATCCCCCCTGAGTTTCCAATTTTGCCCTTGAAAAAACTTCGGTTCGTAGAAACCGAAGTTTTTTTTTGCCTTGAAAACAAATTTCGGTTTCTAAAAACCGAAATTTACTCTGAATTTGCACTAGAAAAAATTCGGTTTCTGCGAACCAAATTTTTCTACAAGGGCAAAATTGGAATATTGGGGGGTATAAAAGATTCATGGGGGGGGGGAAGAGAAAACATCTTCATCTTTAGCACCAAAGGATAGGTGAAATTTGGCCGGAAGGTGACATTGGACTTGATCCAGCTTAAAAGTTCCGTCCATAACAAATACTTCCTTCGTCCCAAATTTTTAGTCTTTTTAACTTTTTAATTTTGTCCCAAAACTTTAGTCTTTTTAAGAAATCAATGCATATTTGGTGATACTTTACCATTTGAACCCTTACAAAAGTTAAAACATTAATTAAATATAGGTTTAACTACACATTTGGTCCCTTACGTTTATTTTAGGTTTCAATTTGGTCCCTTACGTTTAAAAAGTATCAATTTGGTCTCTTACGTTTATTTTAGGTTTCAAGTTAGTCATTTCCGTTAGTTTTGTCACTAACACCGTTTGAACAGTACACGTGTCAGCGTGTCAAAGTGCCACGTGTCAGTCCACGTATGCAAATTGACTGCCACATGTGACAAAATTGACGGAAAGGACTAACTTGAAACCTAAAATAAACGTAAGGGACCAAATTGATATTTTTTAAACGTATGGGACCAAATTGAAACTTAAAATAAACGTAAGGGATCAAATGTATAGTTAAACCTTAAATATATTTTCTCTTTCTTAATAAAGTAAAGATAAAAATGAATTTACTTATCATTTCTTAATCTCCGTGCAAAACTCTAAAAAGACTAAGGGCCCGTTTGGTGCGCATGATAGCATAATGACAGGATAGGATATAAAACAGGATAAGGATAGGATATGATAACAGCAGGATAACAGTTATACTCAGTTATCATATCCTGTGTTTGGTGCACACAAGATAACAAACATGATAACTATTATATTTTGTTTTTAATACCTCATAATAATATGATAAGATATATAACATATTTAAATGATAATGACAAAATTACTATTGTAAAACAATTGTTATTTTTTTAAAATTATTTTGTAATACTTTTAATTTTATAAATAAAAAATATGAATAGGTAATCAAATAACTTTATATAATTTCAAATAAAAATTATGAGAAAATAATCAAGTTTAATTTTTTATATGAATCATGATCAAATAAATAACTCAATAATATATACATGTTAGATAAGTCAAATAAATATATGATATATCTCATACGTAAATAATCAAACTACTATTGCAAAAGAATTATATTTAATTTTTTATAAAATTTAAATTAATATTCCTATTTTTCAATTTTTTAATAATCATTTTACTTTAAAATATTGTAATTTTAGTAAAATTTTGATTTTTTAGAATATATAAATTACAAAATTACCCCGGTGAGAAAATCACATATATATTTAAAAATTAATTATTTTATTATTTATATTTTATTAATTTTATTTTATGTATTTTAAAATATATTTTATAAAATAAATCAGTGTTTTTTTTTTCTTATCCTATCCTGCTGGTAACCCAGCTCAAATTCAGGATAAGAATTATAACTAGAGAGACATGATAGAATAAGCTTCAGGATTAACGTATCATATCCTGCTGTATCACTAAACACTGGATTGCGGCAGGATATGATACAGTTATCCTATCCTGTCTCTTATCCTGTGCACCAAACGGGCCCTAAAGTTTTGGGACGGAGGGAGTAATAATTAAATTCATTCATTTAATAATAATTTTATAAAATAAAAATAAGCAAATACAGCAATGAAAAAACATTCAGTTGAAAAAATAAAATGGCTTGGTCAAAAAGAAAAAACCAGTATATATAGAAAAATAGTAAAAAGGTGAAGATTTTTTTGAATATGGATTTAGTGAATTCACAAATATACTGACTGCAGTGCAGTCAGCCACATATAAACCGTCCGATTAAAATCGGACGGTTCAGATTTTAAAATTAGATTTTATAATTAAAATCTGACCTTAAAATATGAGTCGTCTGATCATCAGACGGTTCAAATCTACTAACTGCATGCAGTCGACTTCACAGAATCTAAATCCAATTTTTTTCTTCTGAGAAGTAAGAAGAAAAAGGTTGGAGTTAAAATTGATAAAGCATCAATACACGTTAGGTTTACGCATATACTCAAGCCGTTACTTTATTTTATCTGAATGGAATAAATATTACAATCCAATTGACGTAAATACCCTTCCATAGAATAAGATTCCCTTTCCGCCCAATACCCAATTTAGCTGGACAGTTCCTTTACGTGACCAACCACCTACCCTTTTTAGTCATTTCCACTCTCATTCCTTTCATTCACCTATTTACTACTGCAACACACACTTTCTCTTTCTCTCCCTTTCGTTTCATCTTTCTCGTCCAAAAAGCTTCTTCAATTCGCATTCATGGCGGAAGAAGATTCCACCATCGAATCGCCACATTCTCTCAAATACAAAATCAAATCATCGCTTTGTTTCTCGTGCTGTTTCTCTCACCACCGTGTGAAACCGAGAATCGTTCGAAGCTCCTCGCTTCGAACTCACAACCGCAATTACAATCAAAACAACTCTCGCTTAACGGATTTCCCGCATTTAAAGGAGATGTGCAGCAATTTCATCTCCCGGATCACTCATCACCGCCGCCGTCATTCCGCCGATTTTCACTACGACGCTCTCAGTTACGCGTTGAATTTCGAAGACGACGCTAACGACGATAAATCCGTTAACGATCTCACTAGTTTCTCGGCGAGGTTACCTGCTTCTCCGCCGTCAAACGTATCTCGGAATTCCGCGAAATCAGCACTCATCCCTACCGTTGAAATCGCCGCTCGTAGTTGATCGAAAATGTAACCGCAGCCGCAGATCTATAAACTGTAGAAAAAGATTTTTGCGGCGGTGCAATGCAACTCCGATCCCGGTGACGTTTTAAAAGGGTTTTTTCCGATTTAGTTAATTGTATTTTTATGTCATATTTTTTTTTCTCTTTGATTCCATTGTAGATAATAACGTCATTGTTGTGAGATCCAACTACCAACATTCACAAATGCTAATGCAAATTGCAACCAAAACAAAGGGATTAGAAATAGCAAAAAGGATTAAAGTGCAAAAAAATGATGGTATGATATTTTTTTTTCTTCTTCTCTTGGTGCTCCTTCGTTGTTTGTTTGTTAGTAGTTAGCATGTTGGAGATTCTGAGTAGCGTTGAAATTTGAGAGAGGTAGTGACGCAGTGGTAATGGTAACTGATACTCTGACAGATGACGACTCTATTCTTATTTTGTCATGCTCTTCGTGTTGCAAAGCGAATTTAGAGGGGACAGTATTTACAATATTTTAATCAGATTGCAAGCGAATTTAGAGGGGCCAGTATTTATAATATTTTAATCAGAAATGTTTTTTTCATGTCAAAATTATGCATTTCTGAATCATCACCGATGAATTGTCTAAGAGTATTGGACTCCTTATAGGGTTTTAGAGTGTGACAGCCATTTCTATATGAAAAATAGTTGGTTGAAAGAGGAGAATCAGTTTTGAGACCATAGGTTTTACTCTTAATTAACGAAAGTGAAAATTTCATACAATAAGAGTAATATAGTAACGAAAAAATAAATAATGAATTTGACAATACATAAGTCTTATCTAATTCAATTTGATATTATTAGACTATACATCTTCTTGAATTTGGAACATCGGGCCATAAAATATATTGGACTCTTAAGCAGAATGAACAATAGCCAAAGGTATTCATATGCCACACTACCTTTCAACAACCTTGATGAACATTTGTGTTTTGGTTTTGTGGAAAGAAAGTGGAAGGAAAGAAAATTACGGAAACAGTCCAAGTTCATCCATTGGTTTCCGTAATTTTCATTCCTTCTACTTTCTTTGCTTCAAGCCAAACAATATTCCATCTTTTTGGATTATATATGAGATGTTCATGAACCAATAAGTATACAGCATTAGTATGAGCTTCATTTAGAACAAGTTTACTATCAGGTAGCCACACATCGCATCCTAAAACACTCGAATATTACTCAATGAGCTAATTTTTCGCCACAATCCTTGTTTCAAATTTGTGATAGTTTCACATATACCCTTCAAGCATAATTTGCATTTGATCCCCGTGAGATATCGAAGAAATTTGAACTGAAAAATACCAAGCTTTGAATACCCAAGCAACAAGAGAAAATGCTGACCTTGTTTTTCTATAAATGCCACATTATGCTGATCTTGAGAAAATGCTGACTTTGTCTCTAAAGTAAGAATGAGGTGAGATCATACGAGCACCCCTACAAATTTGTACACAATGTTAATCTCACACGAATCTCTGTTTTATCAATTAGAGGTAAGGTCATGTGCACATAAAACAAATAGTTAAGGAGACAATATGATTCATTCATTGTCAAAAGTTAAAACCTTCTTCCTAGTGTGAGCAGACCCTCCGACATATGATTTATAGTGGTATGATAAATCAACGACTCAACACACTTCACAATTCGGTTAACCAATCTATCTCCAAAATCCAGCCTTAACATAACACCTCTATGATAGCCCCATATTTTTGGACATACTCTAGTGAGAGCTGCCATTATTGATAGTGTTGCTCCTTATATTAAATTTCGATTGAATAGTGATATAAGATAAGTTTACTTTGAAAAAGAAAATTCTAAAATTGTCCGTTACTCATCAATTTTTAAAATAACTTCACCGATTTGACCACATGTCCTATTTTCCAAAAAATGAATATTTTTTATGGCTATCATGACATTATTAAGAATCGGCTACCAAAAACAAAAGCTGATTAAGATAAGAGTCGGTACCCCGTCTCTATACATCAATTCGACATAAACCTTATTTATCCATTGTTTACCAAAAAGACTAAACACCCGTAGTTTTGATCAAAATACATTACTAACGAAGCTCCAACTAATTAAAATCGTTCAGCAAGAACAGTTACATTACCTTGGGAATTTCATAATCCAAACACACTCTTAACTTTCTTATTGAGCATGAATTTTGCAATAGACATGTTCGTCCGAAATGTTAAAGCTAACATGAATTCTTCAACCGTCATTGCAGCCATTAAGAATAACAATATGCACGCAAATCACTTACCTTGGAACAATTGTGTTATAGTTTACCAAATTTCAATAATATTATTTTTTCGCATGTTAAGAGAGAAACTAAACTATAATGAAACTACTCTAGAAAACAAGTTTGCAATTTATAATTCTATTGGTTATGGTTATGTTTGAGTTGAAGAAACTCTTGTATCGATGCTACAATGACTTTTAAATGGATGCCATTGCCATGCCACTCTCCGATGAATAAAAGATAGTACTCTTGTAAAAAAAAAAAAAACAGAAGAAGATTAATTTACACCACATACCATAATAAAAAAAGTTAATTTACACTGTACTATAAGTGCAACTCAATAGCTACAATCAGTGGCGGAGCCAGGATTATAGCGGAGCTTGGGCACAATTTTAACCACAATAAAAGTTGCAGAAATCTTAAACTTTGAAGTGAACAATCAAAATATAATAACAGAGTTACAGAACCAGAAACTGAATTTAAAAATTCAGCTTAACAATCAAAATAGCTTAACAGAAACAACTTAACGAATTTAAAATTCAAAACAAAACAACAGAAAATAGAAACATTTAAAATTCAAAACAAAACAACTTAACAATCTTTAAACTTCAAAGTATACAATCACAGAAAATAGAGCAACAGCTTAACAATTATTCATATAATCACTTAAAATTCAAAACAACTTAATAGGTAACAAAAACATAAACAGAAAATAGAGCAAGGAAACAGAGACAGAAACATAAACACCATCAAGTTTAGTTAGGATTTGAGAAGGAACAAACAGAGCAAGGAAGAAAATAAGGTTTTAGGGTTTGCTTACCTCAAACAGAGGCTAGGCTGCGATTCTGCGAAAGCGAGAGAGAGTGAGAGCGGTGGCAGTCGGCAGAGATTGAGCGGCGAGAGATTGAAGGAAACGAAGACTAGCCGAGAGAGAAAGAACGAGAGCGGTTGATTTCTTTGGTTACAGAGCGGTGGAGTGGAAGTCGTACGCGTATCTTCTTTCTTTATTTTTTTAGTGTATCTTTTTCTGGTTTCTATTTATATAAAAAAAAAAAAATAATAGTTTGGGCAGCTCGGGCACGTGCCCGAGCATGCTGTATGGTGTCTCCGCCACTGGCTACAATGACAAGAGACTGGATCTCACAGGAAATTTTCAGTGAAATCACTATCTTCAAATAAAAAAATGAGAATGATAAAAATTAAGGGTTAAATAATTTTTTAGTCTCTAAAAAATTTTCAAAATTATTATCACTATAAAAGAAAGTAACATATTTTGATCTTACAAAATTATTATCAACATAATTATAAAAAAAATTGGCATGTTTTGATCTAAATTTACACATTAGAGGAGATTTCATTTTCCAGAATGAGTTGAATGAATACGCTCTATCGGTATAAATTATTTTACACTAACATTTAATAGAGAGTCAAGTATTTCTCTATGTCATATAATTGAAATAGGGTGTAATGGAATAATTTAACAGAATACACGATTGCTATTGAATTACCGTGTAAAACTTTTTCTCATGACATATATATGTGTTGTGGTGGTAGCTGAGGTTTTTTGGCCCTTTTTTTTTTTGTGTGTGGAAGTGAAGGTGCTTGAATGATAAAGTAGCTCCATGGTATTATTTATTGAATTTTAGATATGGTTCGTTGACGGCTAACTTTTTGTATGAGAAAGGGAGAGAGGATCTTAAACGCGCTTCAATTTGAGGACAAAGGGGGCTGGTTGCGTAATAATATTAGCAATGTTCTCGGCGATTGGAAAGAGATAGGCTTCTGGAAAGAAAAATGGTTAGGATCGACATCTTTACATGTTTTGTTTCCAGCCTTATTTAACAAATCCTCACAACAAAATGGTGTTATCTCGGCTATGGGTTCTTAGAAGAGAGATATATGGACGTGGAAACTGTTGTGGATAGACGAGCTCACCGATTCAGAGGTTGAAACAGCAGTAGAGTTGCTGCAGCAGGTACGACTATCTAGTGACAGCAGAGATAGGCGAAAATGGATGCCTAACACAACTGGTTTCTTCACCGTAAAATCCGCGTATGTGCAGTTGCAAAACAAATACGTGTTTGAGGAAATGGACAGCTTTACGGCGAAAGTTCTGAAGAGTCTTTGGAAGAATAATGTCCCTTCTAAAGTTATCATTTTTGGGTGGAGGTTATTACTTGAAAAATTACCCACTAGGGAGGCCTTATTCCGCAAAGGAGTTGTTACTAATAATCACGAAATAAGTTGCGTTTTATGCTTCAAAGAGGAAGAAGTTACTTACCATATCTTTGTTAATTGTTGTGTTTCTGCTCAAATTTGGAAATACATATTCAGGTGGATGGGTCTAAGCTTCATATATCCATTAGATGTTCAAAATCATTTTTATCAGTTTGGTGAACTATCATAAAGCAAAATTAGTAAGCCGGCATATCATATGGTTGGCAACGACGTGGAGTATTTGGCGTCTGCGTACTAACATTTTATTTAGAGGTGCCTTTGTTAATGTTCCTTTTTTAGTGGACCAATTATCTTTATATTGTGATTTTGGTTTATATGCCGAGTATGAAGCAATGTAAATTTAGCTTTCTCTAATTGGTGTAATAATCTTTGCTTTCAAAGCATACAAGGTGCTTGTTGTTTGTTGAGTAACTCTTGTAGTCTTTATAATTCATTTTTTGCTTATTAAAAAAAATTCCGTATTAAATTATATTTTGTAAAAAAAAAAATTGGTTAAAAAACGTTGAGTCTCCTTCCTCTTTCTATTCCCGCGGTGCCTTTTTCTCGCATCACTTTCCCGGGAAAATATTTACAAAAAACCCTTTTTTTTCTGTCTTCAAATTGCATCATCATAATTCCAATGGAACAACCATTATTCAAAAAAAATAAAAAAAGTGATTTGATTCCATTGGTTATTGAAAGAGAAAAATCGGCACTGTAAATGGAAGTAATGAATGAATAATACTATTTTTAGCATCAAATTGAGAAGCTATTGTTCACATTTTCTTCTTTCCAAATCAAGATTCCACCATTGTTCTTCTTCTTATTTCTTTTCATTATTAATCATTCACCACTCTTACTATACAATCTTCAATCTTCAATTTTTTATTTTTATTTTAATTTATCCTAATTTCACCATTAACCCTAATCATCATCATCATTACATTACAATCTTCTGTGATAATACTATTTGTTCTTCATTGTTTTGTTTCTTTCTGATCTCAAATTCTCAATAAATAATTTGTTGCAGCCATGGCGTTTGATCAAAATTCTGTTCCAAAGGATCTGCGTGTATTGAATGTGGCTCCAATAATGGTGGAGGAGACTCTCATTTCACCGGCAAGCGTCACCTCGCCTCCGACTCCTGATTCAGCTTCTGATTATTTCTATCCTGCTTCGGCCCCCGCGTCAGCAGCCTGGTGCGTCCGCCCTATTGTGAGTCCTCCTTCTATTGGATTAAACTATGGTTCCGGTTATGGTAACCGTGTTATGGCTGGAAATGCATTGAATTTGGGAAATTGGGTAGGGACTAGTAATAGTAGTAATAATAATAATAACAATAATGCTTTGCATTGTAATGATGGTGTTAATGTGAATGTAAGTGGTTTTTCTTATGGTGGTCATGGTGGAAATAGATCGGTTGATGATGCCAGCGATGATTCAAGTCCGGGTAGGAAAGTTAAATTTTTGTGTAGTTTTGGTGGGAAGATTTTGCCTAGGCCTAGTGATGGTGTGTTGAGATATGTGGGAGGGCAGACAAGGATAATTAGTGTTAGGAAAGATGTGAGTTTTAATGATTTGGTCCAGAAAATGGTAGATACTTATGGACAACCTGTGGTTATTAAGTATCAGTTACCCGAGGAGGATCTTGATGCATTGGTTTCCATTGCTTGTCCTGATGATGTTGAGAATATGATGGAGGAATATGGAAAATTGGTTGAGAGATCTCCTGATGGTTCTGCTAAATTGAGGGTTTTTTTGTTTCCTATGTCAGAGGTTGATATTTCTAGTGCAGCGCAGGTTGGAGATTTGCAGGATACCGGGCAGAAATATTTTGATGCTGTGAATGGTATTGTGGATGTGGATGGTGGGTTCAAGAAGAAAGAGAGTGTTACAAGTGCAGCTTCAACACAAAATTCTGATTTGAGTGGGATAGACACTATTGATAGTTCTATTGCCGGTCAAGGGGATTCGTCGCCCTGCGTGTTATCGCCTAGAGAGTATGTGGCTACTTCTCCAGACACAAGTGCACAGTTTCTGGTTTCTGAGTCCAGTACACCAGTTTACTCAGGTGCATCTCCTATTTCATTTGGCACGCCTGTGACTAAGACCAGTCCATTATACCCTTCATATATGCAGAATGAGATTGAGTTAGAAAAGCCTGTTCCTGTTACTTTGTCCCAGCAACCATTTGAATTGCATCAATCAAGAATGGAAATTCCACCTTCACCTTATTTGAACCACAGAGAGTATGTTCAGCTGCCTCCCCAGATGGGGTTCCCAAATCCTCATCTTTTAGGAAAGACGGGGCCTTTTTTCGCCCAGCAACAGTTTCAGAGTAATGCTTCTGGATTAGCTTACCATCAGACCATCCCCGGAGCACAAATTACAATGACTCAACCTTCTTCTCGTCTTGGTATAAGACCAAATCTCATCCAGCCACAACCATTGATACAAACGCAACATAATCATCTGAACCAATATAGTGATGAAAATACATCAGGAATAAGGATTGTCCAGTTTCCTTCCGAACACAACTACAATACATATCAGGTTCCAGTAAATCAAGTTCCCACGAATCAAGTTCCATCTGTCATAGTTGGGGGTAATTGTGGTTGGGTTCAGGTTCCTCCACAACAACACGAGCATGGGTTATCACCTCAACAACAAGTAATTACCTCCGAGCAAATCCTTAGAGCTGAGGGATGTTCTATGTGTCAGAAAAAGCTGCCTCACGCCCATTCAGATCCAGTGGTTCAGGATCAACACGATGGCACTTCAGGTCCAGTTCCTGATTCACGCCCAAGTTACAGTAGTTTTCCGATGGAGGATAATGTAAAACCTCAAGCAACAAAGAGGCTTGAGCCTATGGTGGCATCGCCCTTAAAGGAAGGCATTTTTGAACAAGGGTATAGCACAAGGCCAAGTGTCATTAGCAAATTGAAAGCTCATAATGGAGTAAGACCTTGTACTGATAATGCTGTGATTTCTTATAATTTTGAGCCTCAGAGTGAAGGTGGGACGATTTTTATCCAAAATCCAAAAGAATTTGATCATCCCATGAATTCATGTGTCCAAGAAACAATTGGTAGGATAGGTGAAAAACGTTCTTCTGGGGATGGGTTTGGGGCCATTGGAACACCACCACCGTCTTATCCAGATGATGTTGTACACCAGCATACGACGCCGGTTGAAAACTGGGTTAAACAAGATGATCTTGTGAATAAACATGTTAATAATGATATACCTATAGTTGATGGAACGCCTATACATACTTCAGAGTGCACCGCTCAAGGATCTCCCAAAGAATACACTAATGAGCTTACTGGTGTCATTTCAAAATCAGATGCAGTAGATAATTGGATTAGACAGGGATATCTAAGACCTGTTGATGGAAGGAATGACACACTCAAGATAAACATGGCGGAAGGTTATGTAGGTGATGATCAATGCTTGCTTCCACTTGATAAATCATTAGATTACAACAGCCAGATTGCTGCAGAGGAAGAGGTGATTCTGGATAACAACTTTGGCACATCAAAATTGATAGTTGATGCAAATAAAATTAAGATGATAGCTGTGCAACCATGTTCTTCTAAGGAAATTTCATTCAGGCGCAATTCCAGGACAGGGGAATACAATGATGTTGTACAATCACCTGCGTTGGACGTTACTCAATCAAAGATTGTAAACCACCACATGGATGATTCAACATCATCTACATCATCACCATCTTTCTTGTTTGGGGATATGCAGGATTCTCCAAACTCAGTTTTCGGCAATCAGGATCCTTGGAATATACAACATGGTACCTTCTTTCAACCTTCTGTTCTGAGCAAAGTAACATCGGAGAAAGGAACCTATTCTCATAAGGATTACTTTGGTGAAAATCCAGGAACCTACAAGAAATCTAATTTGGATGCACAATTGGATGGTGACCTCTACGAGTCATTCAAACATAATTTAACTTTTGAAAATGGTTGGTGTGACAAAGGTTTGCAAATTGTTAAAGTCTAAAATATGTAAATAGTTATAGATGGTTGTGTAGCTCGTAGCACATATTCATTTTGTTTTGCTTTGTTTATTGAAGGTTCAACCGAAGACCAACAACTTAAAGTTGTTGCTGAAGATGTAGCAGCTTCTGTTCTGCACCCATGTGCTCCTTCAAATCCTAACTTGCAAGCTGAAGATGTTTATTGTCATGAAAACATTCAGGATGGTAATGTTCAAAATAATCTAATGCATGCGAAGTGTAGAGATATAACTCAGGTGATTTTGTTTATAAATTGCTCAACATTTGAATTAGCTTCTTTGTCTTATAATTCTCGATAGTCTCCAAAATAAGATATTTTTTATGCCATTCTCCCCTCCAATGCTATTTTGTTAGTATTATTTATATATGTTATTTTTCCCATTTAGGATGTCAAGAGTAACCTACCAGAGAAGGGAAATTTTGGCTTTCCGACATCGGGTGTTGGACGTTTGCAGGTTGAATTTCTTTCATGGTTTCTCTTTATGATTTTTTTGTCATCAGCATACCTGAGCTAAAATCTTCTTGTTGAAACTTTACAAGATTATAAAGAACTGTGACCTTGAAGAGCTGACAGAATTGGGTTCTGGTACCTTTGGGACTGTTTATCATGGAAAATGGAGGGGAACTGATGTTGCAATTAAGCGAATAACTGATAGATGTTTTGCTGGAAAGCCTTCGGAACAAGAGCGCATGGTTTGTGTTTTGTTACTAATAATTATGATTTGCATTTTTCCCCTGTATCGTCAATGGCTGAGAAACTAACTTGCATGAAATAGAGAGACGACTTCTGGAATGAGGCAATCAAGCTTGCAGACTTGCACCATCCAAATGTGGTTGCTTTTTATGGTGTTGTGCTTGATGGCTCAGGAGATTCCGTGGCAACAGTAACTGAGTACATGACTAATGGTTCTCTCAGAAATGCCTTGCAAAAGAATGAGAGGTATTGTGTTTGTGTGCAAACATTTATTAGAATTTTTATGCGCGTGTTTATCTAATAGTTCCTTTTCATTACCCTTATTTAATTTTTTGTTTCCATAATGATAAAATCACAATGCTAATATGATGATATCAGGAATCTAGACAAGCGCAGACGTCTTATGATTGCAATGGATGTGGCCTTTGGAATGGAATACCTGCATGGAAAAAACATAGTACACTTTGACTTGAAAAGCGACAACTTGCTTGTGAATCTCCGAGATCCACACCGCCCAATATGCAAGGTTTAAATGTTTGATACTGATGCCCACTTATTACATTTTGATGCACAAGTTTAGGTTCTTATTAATTCAAGCAATTATGTGACATACTTCTGTGCTGCTGCAATCGAGCTGATGATTAATGTCTTTGGAATGTGCTGAAGGGGATTCCCTTTAAGGCACCTAATGAGATAGATTGATCATATTGCTGCTGTTTCTGTATCTTGATAAAGGGAATGTGACCCATGATAAGTACTAAAATATGCCGTGTGATATTTTAGACACATCATGTGATCTTTTAAATAAGGCTGTGCTAAAGGTTTTGGTTAGGCATCATGTGATTGTGATGATGTACGTATAAGTTTATATACGAAAGACTATAGTCATATAGTGGTTAAAAATTTAGAATTGTTGCTTATAGGCTATAGCAAAGGTTTGGTGGGTGATCAAATTTTCATTACAGTGGCTAGATGGGAACATGAACACAAAACAGAAAATAATGGGTATTCATTTGAAGATGAGTCTAGACCGATGAAGATGCTCATACACATCCACTAAACACAGAAAAAACACACACAAATGAATGTGTAGGATTGTATTGTACAATAACATAAGGTTATCTATCTGGCGCTAGTTAAGATGCACCCATAAGGTGATAATTTTAAGTTGGATTTAATGTTTAGCTTGCACTAACTTTCTATAATGTATAGATGACAGAAAAGTTAAAAGCTGGTATGCAATTCTTTCTACTCTTCACAAATTGGATTATGGCTCTTCTATACACATTGTGGCGATATAATTTCACTAGTAGATCCACATTTACTTTGTTTCTCATTAACAAGAGGTTTACCATTGAAAATCAGACTCCTTGGCTCTACTTTATTTGTTTTTCTTTGAGTGAATTTTATGATGATTTTATTTTTCTTGATTCTGTTTACTTGAAAGTTATGTGTGAATATGTTTATAATCTTTTCAAACAATGAATTATTTGTGATATTGATGTCATTCACACCATTACCTATTGAATTTTCATTTAAAAAACTTCCAGCTGATCTACTTTTCTTTTCTTGAGAATACTTCCAGCTTCATGCTCCGACTCTATAAGGATTATTCGATTCTTTGAAGTCTGAACACATTTAATCCTTACTCAGAAAGCAAAGGGCTCTGATCATCTTAGAATCAATAATTTTGAAAGTCGGCCTTTATTATCAAGCTTTAATCATGAGATGACAACATAAATTTGTTTCCCCTTGTTTTAGCTCTGACTGTCTTTCCTGCCTATTTCTTTGTTCTTATTTAATTTGGACGCTATATTTCTTCTTTAGCTCAGACTCTCTTTTAAATAATTTTCTGCAATTTATGTCATGCTAATATTGGTTATATGCATAGGAATCAGAATCTTAAAGATTTGTTTCAGAAGTTTTTGGTAGTGCACATAAGATCTGTCTTATTCTGGTATATTCAGGAATGAAACTAACGGAAAAATCTATCAAATTTTCAACATTTTACATCTCAGATATTGTTTTCAGAAATTGAGACTGGAATTTTATACCTAAAGTAATTTGAATTTCGATTGCTATAGTCATCGATGCATTGACTAAATGTTAGTCCCTCAAAGTCAGTGAAAATTCTACCTGTTGATACTTAATAGGATCATCATATGTTACCAGAGTTCCCATAATGAGTAGTAGACAATTGCATTTGCTTATTTTTGCGATCTTCTTTGGAATACTTCTCTAGTGTCCTTTGGTGATTGAATCATGAAATGGTCTGTTATTCTTAGTTGTTATAAACTTGCAAAGTTTTCTTTCTTGTCATAAACAAGAAGTTTTGCGGTCCAATTGAGATCGATTGCATGTGTTAGGACTTAAGCACATCAGGAGAGCCCAATCCAAAAGACTAGTCCAATAGGTGGGAGAGCCTCATGGCTTAAGTACCACATTGAGCACTTTGAAATACTCGATGTGGGACTAGACCATTCAGTTTCTATAATTTGAAAATCACCGGCATTGGTTGAAGTTTATATCAAAGCAATTCAACCTTATTTAAGTTTGATTGGATTGTTTGATTTTGTTTTTGGCTTAGAATGGTAACAGTTTGTTTAAAATTTACATATTTGCTTGCTTTTGATGTCAGGTTGGTGACTTGGGTCTATCCAAAGTAAAATGTCAGACACTGATCTCCGGAGGTGTGAGAGGAACTCTACCATGGATGGCTCCAGAGCTACTGAACGGAAGCAGTAGCCTTGTATCAGAGAAGGTCTATGTTTTTACTCAACCTGAAAGGCTGATGAGCTTTTTTGTTCTATATTTTGGCACACTTTAAACTTGTTTTGATATGTCTTTGTTTTAGGTTGATGTGTTTTCATTCGGCATTGTGATGTGGGAACTCTTAACTGGCAATGAGCCATACGCTGATTTGCACTATGGTGCTATTATAGGTAATCTAGAGTTGAATTCACAAGTGAAACATGTTTTGATGCCTGAAATTTTAAGGGTGGAGTAATTTATTCCTTCAATTATTTGATATGATAACTTAGTCCTAAAAGTAAACAATGTGGGTCAATTTAGTCTCTTTTTTTTTTTTTTTTTTTTTTTCCGAATTTAACATCACAATTCTAAAGGTTCTATATTTGCTTTGATGCATGTTTCATAGAAAGATATTTTGATAAAAGGACTAAGTTGAGTGACCTTCTTCAATTTAAGAGACTAAATTTTTCCGACCTTGCAATTTCCATGACTAAAATTGTGATTCACTCTCTATAATTTTTCTACCTGTCTGAGTTATTGAACAGTTCCATTTGGTTTTCCAAATATGATTCAGGTGGTATTGTGAGCAACACTTTGCGCCCTTCAATTCCCGAATCTTGTGATCCGGAATGGTGTTTGTTGATGGAGAGATGTTGGGCCTCAGAACCATCGGAGAGACCCAATTTCACTGACATTGCTGATGAATTACGTTCTATGGCAACCAAACGCCAAAATCAACAGCTACAAACCTCTCATTTGCACACACAACTCAACAAATGATTCCTATTATGTTTGTTTTAGATTCTAATAGAAGCAAAACAAGCGGGTAAAAAAGCATCTCAAACGTGCTTTTTACAGAAGGAAGTTCCTTGCTTCCTAATGCAATTTTCCACAATTGTACAGCAAGATTCTTTAACATCATATTTCTCTCTGGTGTTTTTCATCCATTTGACTCAACAATGCATTTTGCAATACATGTCATTTGAAAGGGAAGGTTAGGTTTGTATATATTTCATATATATTGGTAACCATGGTTGTAATAAATTATCTGTCTTTCTAAGATTTGCTTCAGGGATATTCTATTACTATTGGGAGGGATATTCTATTACTATTGGGAGAAAAGGATTGAGAGAAAATTCAATACAACAAAAGATTGAGTCAAAATTAATTAAACTCATATCCAACTAATGATATGTTTGGTTTCACGGTGAGTATGAAATCACAGTGACCGACCATGATTTTTCAAAAGCTACATTCTGAAACTTATGCAAAATGAGGTGGATCGCCGTGATTTTGTCGTACTGACTGTGATACCAAACATACACTAACGGTAACTAATTAAGCTGCTATTACATTACTGATCAATACAAACCGTACAACTAATGTAGAATCCAATAATTACATTCAACCCTCCAGGAAAATCATGATCTGTATTGTTAATATAGTACTCCATTTTTGTTATCCCCTTTTTTCACAGTATATTTGTTTTTTCTTATGTGTGATGATAATTGTTATTGTGCATTCATTGAACTTTCTAGTTGTTTTTTTATTGTGTATCATACGTGGGAAAGGTTCCTACCTAATTACATAGAAATAAGCATGACACGGTTTGAAACTTTGGATCACGCTTTGTTCTTTTTGGGTAGGCCAACATAAAAAGAAATTTAATTCTTAGACAAAATTTAAATATATTAATTAATTATGCTTCAATTCTCATGTCATATTCTATAACCTTTTCCATTATTTGTATGCTAATAATAATATGTTATTGTTGAGTACTGTCAGCGTCTAAAGCGTATAATACAAGAGAACTAGCATATGATGATATTGCTTAGAACCTTCTATATATATATAAATATTGAAAAATCAAAATCTTATAAGGTTTCTTTGACTTTTCTTCCTTTCTTTTCTATATCTATTCATCACCTATAAATGTTTTCTCAATGATCAAAGCCGCCACAAATCTCAAATCTTAAAACATAAAAAACATGTCTGTCTATGAGGGAAGACCATTGGTGATGGAAATGGAAAGCAACAAAGAAGATTTTGAAGAGATCAACGGGTATGGATGCGGGTGCGGATGGTTCAGAGTGTTCACCTCGAAATGGTGGCAACGCCACGATGAAGAAGGTAAAAACCTACTTGATGAAGGAAATAGAGGAGAAGAGACATGGATGATGGAGAAGTTGAGGAACATGAAGGAAACTTCAGAAGTGATTGCTGGTCCTAAGTGGAAAACTTTTATTAGAAAAATAAGTGGATATGGGAAAAAACAACAAAAGAATAGGTTTCAATATGATGCACATAGTTATGCTCTTAATTTCAATAGTGGTCCTCAAAGTGAAGATGAAGAATATTTGCCTCCAAGTTTCTCTACAAGGTTTTCTAATCCTTTTCCAGCTGCTTCACGTCGCCAAAATGAAACATGATAATTAATATATGTAATAATGTTCTTGTATTTTACAAACATGTTAATTTAATTCATTCATTATAATTCTATGTTTTATACCTCTTCAAGATGTTTTGAATTCTTAATTTGAAACACAAATAAACCATTTTAAGATGTGTATGTAAGGACGTTGATATGCAGGAGCATGTATTCTAATATGAATTCTTCAGTTCTCCGCACTTAAGATATGTAAGTTTAGTGATTAAGCAATTAAAAAAAAACGATTTCAAGATACAAAATTTCAACTACTCAAGGAATGATTCAATAGCAAAAAGCTGTGGAGTTGTGTATTCCAAAAGTATGCAAGTTGTTTTGACGATGCGTTCAAAGTCGTTTATTTGTTACTTTGGCTTCAGGACAAATCCTTTTCTCTTGTAATTCCTTGTGATGTTGGAAGACAATTCCAAGTTGTCCTCTTGTAACTTGTATATGTCTATGTAAAAGGTATATATATATATATATATATATATATATATATTTTATAAAACATTAGCGTGCACAGGCATCACATGATAACTATGACATCCCAACCATGTTGGCACCCCATAATCATCACCTATCATTTGCAGCAACCTAATAAATTTATTAAAAAGAAAGAAAAGAGACAAACTTGGGGGACTAGACCAAAACCTAAGGAAACAAAAATACAAGGAACCTGTCACTGCCTCATTAAAAACCTTTCCTAGAAAACCCCAATGGATAAAACTAAGGATAAGGGAAAAAGAGTGCAATGGATTTAATGAAATCTAATAAAAACCATCAACATTGATACCTAAAGCAGCCATTTTATCTGCACAACAGTTCCCTTCTCGATAAATGTGAGTCACTCTAAAATGCATGATTTTAGTCAACTCCAAGCAATTGAACCATCTATTACGGAGCTTCCAAGGGACGATGATGGATGACTTAAAAGCTAAATTAACCAATTGTGAATCGGATTCAAGCCAAAGATAATTCTACCCTTTTAAATGAGCGATCTCAATAGCATTCATAACGTATAATAAATGTTTGACTTATATAACATGTCAATCTCAATAAACTTGGTGCTAACAACCCATTTCTCATGTACAAGCACAATTTTTGTAATGTTTTTTTAAAACAAAACATAATTTATTGATTAACAAAAAGCACCTTACTTTTATATCACGAAGAATACAAGACGGGATAGCATTTAGCCAAACCAATTTTTCTCATCGCATCCTCCGTGTTTCTTGTCTACCTCCTGTTTTTCTTTTTTTTTTTGCCCTTGTATAAAAAATTCAGAATGCGTTTTCCGAAGTTTTTCTAGTTCAAATTCGAAAAAAGTTCAGAAAATACATTCCAAAGTTTTTTTCAAAGCAAAAAAAATTCGAAAAACGCATTCCGAAATATTTATCCAAGGACAAAAATAAAAATCCGAGGAGTATAAACGAAACCCAAGAGGTGGGAGAAAAGAAAAATTCTAGCCAAACACAATTGGGTTCACTAACAGCCCAATAGCCCACCTAGCCAACTCATGTGCAGCCCATTTCATTTTTGCGGACCAACCGGTAAAGAAATTCCAGGATGTTTTCTCTCCCCACCCCCCGTGATTCTTTTATACCTCCCAATATTCCGATTTTGCCCTTGCAAAAAATTTCGGTTCGCAGAAACCGAATTTTTTCTAGTACAAATTTTGAGTAAATTTCGGTTTTCAAGGCAAAAAAACTTCGGTTTCTATAAACCGAAGTTTTTTGGAAGGGTAAAATTGGAAATTCAGGGGGTATAAAAGAATCACGGGGGGTGGGGAGAGAAAACATCAAATTCCAGGGTTTAAGTAAAAAAAAACCAAGCATCCACAATTTTGCTTGCATTTAGTTCGACAAAGATATTATCAAGTTGAAGCTCTTTTATGAGATTGATTGCTTCAACCAAACTCATGGCTTCAATCAAGGTAGCATCCTCCAAACAAAATTTATAGTTAGGTGAGATGCAAACCAAATTTTCCTAGCATAATGGCAATCTTTGAAAGCTGGTTATTGATTGAAATACAAGTAATCTAGGACTAATGCAAACCAAAATTGTGGATGCTTGGTTTTTTTTTTACTTAAACCCTGGAATTTGATGTTTTCTCTCCCAACCCCCCTCAATTCTTTTCTACCCCCTGAATTTCCATTTTTGCCCTTGGGGGGTACTGCGGTTTATACGAACCGAAATAAGCTGACATGCTGATAAATTTCGGTAACCACTTACCGAAATCTGGGACATTTCGGTTCGCAGGTACCGAAACAATTATTTCGGTAAACTTCTACCGAAAATGGCCTAATTCCAGCGACCAACGTACCGAAATCTAGGACATTTCGGTTCGCAGATACCGAACAAGCTGACGTTCGTTTTTTGTGTACCGAAAACGCTAATGTTCGGTTTGCATTTACCGAAATGGTCTAATATTTGGCTTCGGTGAATACGAACTGAAGTTTTTTGGCAAAAATGTTTGAAACTGCAAGGGGCAAAATTGGATTTTTGGGGGGTAGAAAAGAAATGAGGGGGGTCGGGAGAGAAAACATCATCTTTGAAAGCTGGTTATTGATTGAAATACAAGTACATTTCACTAAATCATGTAGGTTGGTGGGCTGAGACCTACTTGTTCTTTCTCCTCAATAGTAGGCTTAATATATAATAATACTATTTGTATTTCTTTTCATCTTTATATTATATAATAAAACTCTCTTTGTTGTTAAAAATAATTAATTAGTAGGAACATATGTATTTCAACCAAAAGGCTAAATTACATACTTTTATCCCTTCCCCCCAAGTTATTTTTAGTTTTTATTTTGATCTCTTACATATTCTTTTCCGTTTCATTTTTAATTTACAAAATATTAGCTATATTTTGGTCATTGTCTTTGAGTCTATCAAATAGTTTTTTACTTGGCATTATATTTTTGTGATTAGGCATCTCACGTAACAAAGAGATTTGAATTCTTTACATTTAAAAACCCGACATTCAAGTAAAGAGAATGAGAAATAGTTTTTTAATTGGCATTATATTTTGGTGATTAGGCATCTCACGTAGCAAAGAGATTTGAATTCTTTACATTTAAAACCCGACATTCAAGTAAAGAGAATGAGAAGAGATAATATGGTAGGTGATAATGACAAAATTAACCTAAAAAGTTTGTATATAGACATTAGGTTATAGGTGTGAGTACTCATGTTAAAATTATTTTTTTCTTACAACAAAATTGTTCATATTCATGAATGAATCATGATTTGAGACATAAAAACACGGTCTAACATTATACAGTATATAAGCACAAGTGCACAACTAGCTGAACTGTATTCAAACCCTAATTACCATCGTGGGGATTAACCTCTTCCACTAAAATAAAGTTGGTCATATCATATGGTTAGTGGTTACTAATACTACAAGTTTGCTATTATACAAAAAATACAAATTTTGAAGATTAATTCTCTATTTTTTTTTTTCAAATAATAAAATACATATATGTTATTTTTAAGCAAAAATCTTTGGTTAAAAGGAGTACAAAACATACTCCTCCAAACCAATAAATACATCAATAAAAACTATTTAAACTACGCATCCAATCCTTAAACATTCAATTGGAGCACCAATATGAATAATTAATTAACACATACTTCCCTTGACATAAACAGCCATGAGGCGAGGACATCTTAAAATTTCACACAACTTTACTACAATCAGGCCTCAGAATTCTGTATGTATCAGCAGCATGCTACCAATTAAATCTAGTAGACAGTGGCCTTATCCTCTAATATCAGATATCAAGCTGCAGCCTCATATATATACAACAATGCAAGGGTTTCATGTAATTAAAATACTATTTCTTAATAACAGCAATTTCATCATAAATTCCCCTTCTAAATCCAGATACAATTATAAGTTCACGGATAAACGACGAAGAATGCCAATAGTTTCTTTGCTCAAAATATATATATGAGAATATGTTATTCACATGAAGCTCTGGTTACTCGTTTCACCACCTGCACTGCTGTTGTAAAAAAGTAAAAACTTAGCATACAGTTAGGATTTTTGTTAAAACCATTTTAACTGTTTCAGTTATAATTTTCCTTTTAAATCTATCACAAATGCAATACTCCTATATGCCGTGAAATGTAGTAGCAGTAGTACCTATCAAAATTGATTGATGATATGTTTTGTTAGTGTTGATTAAGCCTATAGTGCTATGAAGCTCTTGCATAGGGTTTAGAGAACGGTGTGTTTATTATAGGTGGCTAGTTTTATTTTACTGTACATTGGTACAGTACAAAGTTGATTCCACAACTGAAAGCTATTTTTCATAGGGACAACAATTAATGCACGCAAGAGTTTGGTGACAAAGTTCATCACAATTAAACTCTTTGAATATTATTCGGAACATTGGTAGCTATTTGATCATGATTTGGCGATTTAGATTTAACCTTAGCATTTTAAATTATGAAATAAAAAGTAAAAATTATTTTCTTTGAATTGTCTATTCAAGCCAATATCACTAATGTATTATCACGTTGTTGACAGCTGGGAGTCCAATTTCAAAATATTGCTAGTTAAAAGTATATATGAATAATGTACCAAAAAAAATAAAAATTATATGAATAATAGTAGTACTGTGCTAGTTTAATTGAGAGACTATAGTTATAATTAATATAAATTGGTAGTACCTCTTGCGTTTGGTTTTGGAAGTACTAGAGGATGGGGAGTTAGCATGCCAGTTCCTTTTCCTTTGGTTTATGAACCAGTTGTTTATTTGCTTCAATTGCAAGCCTGTTTCCTGCACCAATCTAGCCTTGTCTTCCTCCTACAAAACAACACAAAGTATGATCATTCATCAGCAGAGCCAACATAGAGATATATATGAAGCACGGACACCGACATGTCGACACCGATAATAATTTGATAAAATGACATAATTAGGTGTAATCATAAGTGTCGGTGTAGTGTTGGTGTACGACATCGACACGTGTCCGACACTGGACACAGCTAATCTAAGGAGTGTTCATGCTTCATTGTAAAATAATATTGATGATAGAGCTTACAGTAGGGTAGGGCCATTTAGAATGTGATTGCCACCAAGCCTTCAAAAGGGAGGTGGTGTCCCCCGGGAGTTTCCCTGCTCTTCTCTTTCTTAGAATTTCTTCTCTTACATCTACAATCTTCTCCTTGTAACCTTGTTTGAGCTCATGCTTCAGCTCAAGCCTAACTCGCTCCATCAAAGACCTTTCAGTCTCGGTGGGGACAAGAGGACCAAAGCCAAGAGTATCAACGCCGCCATCAAAGCCGCTTCCTTCGTATAACTTGGCATTACTCTCTGCCTGCTCCTCTTCATCGTCTGACATTGTTGCTCCAGTTCCTTCACCTGAAGATACACCTGCCATTCATGCATATTACAGTTTCATTAAACTTTTGAAAGTTTTTGGACGAGTACTACAAGCTTCATGTAGTTCCATGTTTAGAACTTAATTTAAAGAACCAAAATCTGAGGGTGAGGGCAACTACTACTATCAAAATTATAGATATTAAATGTACTAAAATAAAATATTTTTAAATCACATAGAGATCATTCTATTATACATAACCAGCAACATAATCCTATTTATCATCTTGTAATTTGTTTATTGATTTAATGATATGAGCATAATTCAGCCACACAAAAAATGGCAGCAAGTTGATCAAGAAAAATATAAATAGAAATGAGTTTTTACATTTTCAAGAAAAAATAGTTTACATTTTCAGGGGGTATATTTGACATTTTTTATTCTAAATTTAAAATATTCCATATATTGCTTACTATTTATAAGTATCATATTATATTTCATGTTTAATTAGAGAGAGTGTTGATTAAAGAAACTGAGGAATAGAAAAAACAAGTGAAAAGTGAACAATATTTAATGTGATTAATCACATTTTTTTTAAAAAAAAATTAGATAGATAAACTAATTAATATTGATTTAATTTTATGAAAAATTATTTTTTGGATGAAATATAAAAATTTCTTGCCACCATTTAAAGAAAATGGAAAATGAGAAATTATTATTAATAACGGTGGTACAAATTATGATTTTACAATTGTCCCATATAAAATTTGAACTCTATACATTAAGTTTGGAATACACCAATTTCATACTTGTGTGAATAAAAATTCTGCCTATAATATCATTTTCTCGGCTTCTAGTTATGCTCTATTTAGTAATAGGCATTTGTTCTAAAACAAGATCGGCTCAGGCGACTCAGGCGATCGGCTCAGGCGACTCAGACCTTCACTTTAGACCTCCAAATTTTGAACCAAAATAAAAGCTGGCAACAAACTATTTAATTTATATGTAAAATATAAAGAGTGCAAACCAAAAAACCAAATATTTTTCTTTCAAAAGACCATTATTTTGGGTAAATACATCGGTTTAAGCTGGATATACAATACCCTTTAATTTCTCTATATAAAAATAAAATGTTCTACTTTTATTTCTCTTATATGATGCAATATGTGTGGTATATTCTCTATTTTTATTTTTAAAATATGCTATTAGAGTAGTCAAGTTGTTAGCATAAATGTTTTGAATTTCATGTTAATTTCTTCTATTTAAAAAAGCCTCATATTATAGTCCCATGCGGGCCTCTCAAAATGTGGTCAACAGTCACTGTTCTAAGAAAAAAATTGGAGTACTTCATTTATTCTTCCACTGAACATTTAATTATTTTGTGAATAATGATATGAGTACCTGTCAAGCTTTGCAGAGACTGCTCCAGATCCCAACAAGCCATCACTGCCTCCATGGCATGAACACGGACATGTTGTTGCAACTGTTCTTTGAAGGCACACAGCAAAAGAACATAATGCGTCTACAACAAACATAGGACCAAAGGTAAGAAATGAGATTAATTCAATGAACAATTCATGATGATGATATGTTTCTTAAACAAGCAATTAAATTATTGATTACAACAACAAAAAATAGAGAAACCCCATGAAAGCCATACATAAATAAATGTCTCAGTATCTATGTATATGGTTGAAATTGAATAAATCAAGTTGAAAATGATTACTCTTATACAGTTAATTTTGACCAAATATACTTGTAGTACAATTTTGTTTGTATCCTATACAGTTCATATCACACCAACACAAGGTTGTTCACTCTCATTATTGTACTTGGACTAGCCGCAGAAACGTACAATGGTGGAGTAAAGGTTAAGAAAAAACAGTGTATTCAAGTTTGGTTTCAGAAAATATTCTAAAACGTGATCACCTTCACCATGAAGGTTTCAGCAAAAAAGAGAAAAGAAAAGAAGTGTGCACTGTACACACCCAAACAAGTGGGGACAAAATTAACAGAAAGAAAGATTCTATAAAGCACTACTAAGTCCTAAATGCTTTGTAGCAATTATTAAAGGGAGTATAGCAATATCACAACACAATTATCCCTTAAATTGGAAGAACTATCAACTAGCTACATTCCAAGACAAATCTGATTAACTGATTACTCACTTTTACAACCCAGATGCCTCGTACTGCTGTCCATCAAAATATAAAGAACTTGAAAATCCATTACTTTTCCTACCATTATCATCATTATTATTCTTTTTGTGAATTAGTAGTCATTAATATTTTAATATATACCCATAAATTCCACAATCTACTACTTGTACTAGATACTGTTCTTTAAACCTCAAGCTCCACAAAATTAGGGAAATAGTACCAAGGTTTGACATTCATGATTTCAGAAGTAACATTATGTTATTGATTAAAAAAAAAGTAACATTATGCCAAAAAAACATTTTTTATTGGTATTTTTTTAATACTCTTCTAACTACACTTTTTTTTATTGATTGAAGTTCTTATATGGATCACACTAAATTTATTTGCCACATGATTAATAGAATAAATTTGAATTTCATTTAATAGGTGAAGTGAATCCTATGTTGGGCATACATGATTAGTATAATAAATTTGAATTTCATTTAATAGATGAATCTTATGTTGAGAAAAGTGTGTTAAAGAATGTGTTGTTGAAAACTTTGGCACTCCTCTCATAAAACCATTATTAAAGTAATGTTAATGTATGAGAAATTGACAAAATAGTGGAATAAATAAAATAAAAATATAATGTCTATGACTCTATGTAAGGACCTATTACCTATAGTATAAGAAAAAATTCTATGTCTCATAAAAATTTAATTCTATATTATATTCAATTAAATCGCAACTTAATACCAATTTATTACATTGTTTTTAAAATATCTTTTCAAATACTTACTTGGATACATATACAAAAAAATAAAAAATACACCAATGAAACATACAAATTAATTACATAAAATAATGTCCAAAACACAAGAAAGATAGTTTGGTAGTGCATTAGAAACTAAACTAATAATATTTGAACTATAGTACTATAACAAGAAGTGGATTTTGACAACAAAAAAGTAGATTAATTAAGAGAAAAATACATAAATTCATCAATTAAACATTACTAAAAAATGTTGAAATAAAGTAGTAGATTTAGAGTTAAAAGGAGCAAAATTCAGCTCTAAATCTATTACTACAAGTGTTTGACATGTCAAATTAATAATCCCAATTTTAACTATTCTTTGCATTAATTTTCATAGTAGTCTATATTTAGTATCACGGTGAGCTCATTAAAATCACAACACTGTTGTCCACAAATGACTCCAAACCAGATTAAACCGATGACATGATGAGGGAAAAAAAAATCACAATATTGATGAATTTTTTTATTTTTCTAGAGCAACACAACATAATTTTTTCAAAATCACCATGACTAATCGTGATTTTGACAAATAATCTTTTGAAAAAGGGTTTAAGGGACAAACCATAAAGTGATCAAGCTCCTTGGGATCCATATTTCCAATTCCAACAGAAGAATATTTTTGAAGAACACGCTGTGACTGTTGAAGCTGAGCATCGATTCTCGGAAGCTGATCCACCGGCGTTGCAATTCGTAAACACGAAACATGCGCCGATAATAATTGATCGTAAAGTGGATGTCCTAATATCTCCGCTTTGTATTCCCTTAACTCTTCCGTTTCACAATTGTTCTCACTCCGGTTCCGATCCATGCTTTTCTCCCTTCTCTCCGGTTCCAAGTGCATGAAATTCTGTTGACGCGCGTTTACACTGTTGTTGTTGTTAAGCCATGGTACTCTTTCTTCATCTTCTTCTTCTGTGAATCTCTGGTATGCTATTTCGTGCTGTAGATGCTCTTGAAACGCCATTGAATTAATCGATGAATCGATTCTCTCACTGCATTTTTCAGTGATGTCTAAAAAAGGATTAGGTTATAGGATTTTGCGGTGGGAGAAAATTGATTAAGAGCGGTTAAAAATAGAAGAAGGAAAAGGAGTGGTAATTATTAATTAAGTTGTTGAGTTGAAGAGTGAGGGTGGTATGAAGGAAGAAGAAGAAGAGGTTTGGAAAAGCACTTTTATGGAAATGGCTTTTCGAAGGAGTTTGACGCGTAGATCGAGAAATGGTAGAGAATCTGACGGTGGGATTGGTGATAACGTGGAAAATTTTGTGATAATGGATTTTTACTTTCTTGTGTGTTACTCCCTCACTTCAATATTAACGGACTGAGTTGAAATTGAAAATTAAAGAAAAAGTATTCAAAATGTTATAAAAAAATTATCTTAGTTACTCCCTTGTTTAAATCAGTGTTTAAATATAAATGTTAGTTTATTCAGTAGTGATTGATATCGAATTTGATAGGAAAGATCACGGTTCGATCCCCACAATTACGATTGCTGACTGGTGATTAGTTACTCCCTCGTTTAAATGAGCGTTTAAATATCAATATTAGTTGGGTCAATGTCATAAGTTATGTGATTAGTGTTAGGATTGAGAGTTTGACATCTCACATTTTATGTGGGTTTTCTTAACACATTATCTCTTGAGTATGGTGCATATATAAATGGTTCAGGCGACTATGAAAGAGACTTTAATACAATTTCAAAATTGTGAGCTAGGCGTAACTCAATCTTATAAAAAAATGTGAGAATAATATCTACTTTATAAATGCATGTTCTGACGATCTCATGTTTGATATGAGACTTCTTAATAAATACACTTGCTCAAACTATGTTACTTAAAAACAGACGAAAGGAGTAGTAACTTTTTTATTCTTTTGACCGATAAATAAATAAAAAAATTTGCTAACAAGTGTCCCCGATACTCTTTAAACATTATATTTAAAGAAATTATTTATTTAAAAATGAAGCATTTTAATTTTTAATGTGTTGATTTTACATATTTTCATAAAAAATTTATAAAAATTTACTATTTAATTAAAATGTTTAAAGAGTGACCGGATGTACTTGTTACATTTTTTTTTTATTAATCAATCTAGTCGACGGTGACGAAAAATGTTGGAGATATTTTTTAGGTTTAAATAATGACAGAGACGTGGTTGAATCAATGATGTTGAAGGGAGCTACATGACAATATTATTTATAATTAATAATTACAAGTAGTATTATAAATTAATTCATTGTGGCCATTGGGCAACCTATAACTATATGGTAGATTTAAAAATTAAATCATTGATTTAGAAAGATTAATTAAGAATAAAAGAGTATTATTGGTGTGATAACGTGTTGTATTTTATTTGGAGGTTATTATGAAGGAGAAGAAAAAAAAGGAAAGGATCACGAGGGTGGTTTAATATTGTTTGGGTGTAAAGACAAAAATTGGTAATTATGGATTGGCAGTCTTTTAGGTATTAAAATGGGTGATTGATTGGATATTGGTGCTTCGTAGGGATCGGCCTAGAATGGCAAGCAATGTAGAAAGGCAAAGACATAGAGGTCCAATATATATAGCCTTTTCTAGTGTTGGATGGTGACACATATTTATTTACTCTCCACTCATTTATACTAGTACAAGTACTATAGTAGTAGTAGTAGTACTTTTTATAGAGAAAAAAAATAAAGAGTATCATAATTTAGCTTAAGTTTTGTTGTCTTTATTTTTTTAAATAAATTTTATAAAAAAATTAAAAAAATTATTTGTTGATTTTTGTTTATTAAGAAAAATGAGAGTGAACAAATTTAAAATCCAATCAGCATTTAATTTCATTAAGAAAATGATTTTTTTTTTAAATAAATGTCATATTTTGCCAAAGTTTTTAGTGATACTTTAAATAAGGGTAATATTATCCAAACATCATTAGTACATAATTGAGTTTTACTCCCTCCGATCTTATGAATAAGAAAAAAAATTTCCTTTTAAATTCATAGAATGATTGATATATTTGATTTTAAAAATGGATCAGATATATCAATCATTCAATAAATTTAAAACGCAAATTTTTTCTTATATAAGGGAATAGAGGGAACAAATATATTGTTCATGAAAGCAACTTGCTAGAGATGCAAACCATGGTGGCACCATTCAGCAAACCATGAGAACCGCGACAACAATAGATCTCAAAAAAAAAAAAATATAGGAATTATATATTTTTTTTTAGGTTCATAATAAGAATTATAATTATAGAGGTAAGATAATATAAGTTTTAAGATTAACTTATATCATGCTGTATTATATTAAACATATAATTGAAAGCATATGTCTCTTATCATATCGATTAATTATCATCTTACATTCGTCTAAGTTATTTAAATTGATCAACCCCTTAACTTTGCGATCAATTTCAACATAAAAAATAAATAAATTAAATTCAACATCAAAACACGAACTAATTTTGAGATATTCGTAAAACACGTGAGTTGTTTGGACTTTTTTTGTAAAGTAGCCTAGTAGTTAGAATTCCACCTTTTTAAAGATGAATAAGTAGGAGTACCAGGGTTCGAACCTCAGTCCCTGCAATAATTTGCAATATCTCAGCCAATTGAGATATGCTCATCGGAACGTGTTTAGACCTTTTTTTTTTGTTTTTCACCACCAGTTGAATTTGGTTCGGAGGTCAGTTCTGACATCAAGTGGTTTCAGCCCCCTCCTGATCGCAGTTGTGGGGATCGAATTGCGGTCCTTCCTACCAAGTTCAGCGTCAATCACCACTGAACCAACTAACGATTGTTTATACATTTATTTATGTTTCAAATTTGGTTGATTTTTTAGACAAAAAATAAACGCAAACAAAAATCTTTTACTAGTAAAAGGAAGGTTGAGTTGCTCATAAGCAAGCTTTGTGATGATGTGGCACTTTATAAGAAAAGTTTTCAATCTCTATTAAAACCTTTTCATCATATCTTTTAATTAAATCATTTTAATTATCAATATATCAAATTATCACTATATAACTTCTTACAATTATCATAAAAAAAAAACCTTATTACAAATTATGGCTACCAAATCCATAAAAAATTTATACGGAATACTCTTCTTTTTTACTCATCATGTTGCATTGCATAACTATTTACATACTCAATAGTGTTCTAATGCAAAATCTAATGTAAAATCTAAAATAAATAATTTGTTTGTTTCACTAATAAAAAATTTATACTACTTTTTTTTTTACTTTTCATATGATGATGATGTGGCACCTCTAAAAAAATTTCATGCAAAATTTAAAATAATAGAATGTAATTTTTTTTTATTTGTTCAATTATTTTATATTTATTTATTGTTTGAAATTATAACATTTTATAAATTTATTTTCAACTATTTATTTATTTTATTTATTATGATCTACAACACAATTTTCTTTTCTGACCTATTTTTTTTTCCTACTATTGAGTTCTTTAATTATTATGATGATCTAAAAGATTATTTTTTCTATTATTGAATTCTTTTTTGTTGACAATGAAAGATATATAACATTTTGGTGGTCCGTATAACAACATATCAATTGTGGCTCCTTTGTCTTTCTCTCATCTACTTTATTATGTAACTCCCACTTAATCATTCCCTCATTTACTTTATCATGTAACTCCAAATAATTAATATTTGTAACCACTGCATGTGTGACTCTCTATAGCCAAACTATTCGTTGTTTTTTTTTGGGTCACATCCTAACACTCTTCCTATATTATTTTTTTGAACAAGCCTAACTCTTCCTATATTCATAACATGGTTAATTGGTTCCTATATAAATGTGTCCATTCCTCCTGTACTCATCACCTTTCACACCCAAGAAATATTTTAATTACACAACTAAGAGAATTACCACATCATGTCTGCTTCTCAAAGTAATGCCAACAAGTAAGCATATTGTTCTTACATTTCATACACCTATGCTCTTCACATGCAATATTTCCACTTACATAAGACTTGACCCTTTATACATATAAAATCTTGGTTTGTTTTCCTTACAGGCCAACAGGAGCTGGAGATCATGTCGCATACAGTTTTTTAAATAACCTCGACAATGCGACAAATGAAAGTAGTATAAAAGTGTGCATTGCTAGAATGTGGGACAATCTGCAGATTCAACAAATATTTAAGGCTTCCTATTTTAGCGATATGGTATAATTTGTTAGTCTAATTTTTAAGTATCCTTTCTTATTTACTTATATCGATATCGATTAATATGAATATGACTATTTTTTCATGTGAAGGAAACAAACAGGATGTGTATTTAACTCTAATGGCAGTCATGTAAGCCATCCTTTTTTATTGATATAATGTTTGTTACTAGAAAAATCTTCTTTTTTTGTGTATTATTTTATTAGTGTAATGTTTTAGCTTATTTGTTTCTTATATTCTTATGTTGATTAATGGGAATATATTTAATTTTTCATGTGAATAAGTTGAAGAAGATAAAAGAGACTTCTATTTATTGATTTTGTAGTGCCTTAAAATTTATATAGATTGAGGGTATGTATATTGATGTTGGAGACATTCAATCAAAGGAGGGCAATCCAAATAATTTAGAAATATAAATATGTGTTTCATTTTTAAATACTATATTGTCTACAATGTGTAGGTGATATATCTCAAGAGAAATACAGAAACAACAACAAAGTAGTTTTTTTTTTTTTTTAAGTTGACACTCAAGTCATGTGGTTCTTATAATTGTAATACAAGAAGTATATTGATTCAACTTGAATTAGAGGTTGTCCAAATATATAATCTTCATACATTTATCGTATAACATGTGCCTAAATCTGGATCGGTTAAGTGTGGATTGAATATATATAAATTTTAATAAACAGTCGTATTTTAATCTAAGCACGTCATCTTAGGTTGCAATTTAAATGTTCTTTGGATAATTATCATTTGAATCAAATTAATAATTGGAGATTTTTTATATATACAACTAATGAACATATTGTTAAATTGATTTTAATTATCATTTCTTTTAACAAAAAATTATTTCATCCCTAAAATATATAAATGATCTATTTACAAGTTATAAAAAATGTAAGTATGCCAAAATTATATGCAAGTTATAAAAAAGTGAAAACAATTTTCATAATTTGGTCCATTTGCAAGAGATTAAAGAGTGAATGACTCTAATATTATTCGTTTATGTTTGTGTCAAAAACATTTTTCACCCATTCTTATACTATTAGTGCCTATATAATTATGTGAATTAGAAAAAAAATTAAATTTTCATCTTTAATCTTAATTCATTGTTTCACATTTTCAACTTCGACATTTTAAAAATATTTTGTAACAATATAATTGCAAGCATAGAAAAAAAAACCAAATTATAATGAATTTTGAAAAAATTAATTGTCAAACCTCTTTCTGATAGGAATCTACTTGATTTAGAGGGGATGGAGAATTTGAAGTAGTATTTCAATTTCAATTAAAAGATGAAGAATACTAATTTGTTTATGGATGACCATAGATTTCAATAAATATGAGAAACCTTAAATTACATAGAGGAGTAAAGTTAATAGTTCCGTCAAGTTGTGCGTAATTTTACAAGAAAGACCAAAGGATGAAAGACAAAAACCACCAAAGATGAATCATAAATCAATGCTGGAGATTTATTTAATTTCACTCACTCTTTTTTATATCCAATAATCAATATTTTTTTTGTTTCATTCTCTCATTTCTATTTTGGAGTACTTTGAAAGTCATTATTGAAAGTTCTTAAACCAAACTAAAATAAAAATCGCAATTAAATATTATTAAATGATTAAAAGACCAACTAAACAACAAGAAAAACGAGGGACATAATTAAACAAAGGAAAAAAATCCAAACAAAAAAAGAAAGAAAGAATTAAGCAAATTACTAAAAAAAAAAACTCTAAAAGAAGTCGATATATCAACACAAGAACTAAAATTTAGTTAAATATGAAAGATATTGAATTGCATAGAGGAGAGTAAGAAGCTATGCTATTTGGTATGTACTTTCAAGGAATGAGATCAAAAGATGAAAAAGATAAAACTAACATATATGAATCACATTTTATAACATGAGCTTATTTCAACATTTCTCATGACTAATTTTAAATTTAATTATATGTATTTATACTTATCGTAGTTATTATATTTTATTTAATAAATATTTTAAACCTTTTCATCATATCTTTTAATTAAATCATTTTAATTATCAATATATCAAATTATCACTATATAACTTCTTACAATTATCATAAAAAAAAAACCTTATTACAAATTATGGCTACCAAATCCATAAAAAATTTATACGAAATACTCTTCTTTTTTACTCATCATGTTGCATTGCATAACTATTTACATACTCAATAGTGTTCTAATGCAAAATCTAATGTAAAATCTAAAATAAATAATTTGTTTGTTTCACTAATAAAAAATTTATACTACTTTTTTTTTTACTTTTCATATGATGATGATGTGGCACCTCTAAAAAAATTTCATGCAAAATTTAAAATAATAGAATGTAATTTTTTTTTATTTGTTCAATTATTTTATATTTATTTATTGTTTGAAATTATAACATTTTATAAATTTATTTTCAACTATTTATTTATTTTATTTATTATGATCTACAACACAATTTTCTTTTCTGACCTATTTTTTTTTCCTACTATTGAGTTCTTTAATTATTATGATGATCTAAAAGATTATTTTTTCTATTATTGAATTCTTTTTTGTTGACAATGAAAGATATATAACATTTTGGTGGTCCGTATAACAACATATCAATTGTGGCTCCTTTGTCTTTCTCTCATCTACTTTATTATGTAACTCCCACTTAATCATTCCCTCATTTACTTTATCATGTAACTCCAAATAATTAATATTTGTAACCACTGCATGTGTGACTCTCTATAGCCAAACTATTCGTTGTTTTTTTTTTGGGTCACATCCTAACACTCTTCCTATATTATTTTTTTGAACAAGCCTAACTCTTCCTATATTCATAACATGGTTAATTGGTTCCTATATAAATGTGTCCATTCCTCCTGTACTCATCACCTTTCACACCCAAGAAATATTTTAATTACACAACTAAGAGAATTACCACATCATGTCTGCTTCTCAAAGTAATGCCAACAAGTAAGCATATTGTTCTTACATTTCATACACCTATGCTCTTCACATGCAATATTTCCACTTACATAAGACTTGACCCTTTATACATATAAAATCTTGGTTTGTTTTCCTTACAGGCCAACAGGAGCTGGAGATCATGTCGCATACAGTTTTTTAAATAACCTCGACAATGCGACAAATGAAAGTAGTATAAAAGTGTGCATTGCTAGAATGTGGGACAATCTGCAGATTCAACAAATATTTAAGGCTTCCTATTTTAGCGATATGGTATAATTTGTTAGTCTAATTTTTAAGTATCCTTTCTTATTTACTTATATCGATATCGATTAATATGAATATGACTATTTTTTCATGTGAAGGAAACAAACAGGATGTGTATTTAACTCTAATGGCAGTCATGTAAGCCATCCTTTTTTATTGATATAATGTTTGTTACTAGAAAAATCTTCTTTTTTTGTGTATTATTTTATTAGTGTAATGTTTTAGCTTATTTGTTTCTTATATTCTTATGTTGATTAATGGGAATATATTTAATTTTTCATGTGAATAAGTTGAAGAAGATAAAAGAGACTTCTATTTATTGATTTTGTAGTGCCTTAAAATTTATATAGATTGAGGGTATGTATATTGATGTTGGAGACATTCAATCAAAGGAGGGCAATCCAAATAATTTAGAAATATAAATATGTGTTTCATTTTTAAATACTATATTGTCTACAATGTGTAGGTGATATATCTCAAGAGAAATACAGAAACAACAACAAAGTAGTTTTTTTTTTTTTTTTTTAAGTTGACACTCAAGTCATGTGGTTCTTATAATTGTAATACAAGAAGTATATTGATTCAACTTGAATTAGAGGTTGTCCAAATATATAATCTTCATACATTTATCGTATAACATGTGCCTAAATCTGGATCGGTTAAGTGTGGATTGAATATATATAAATTTTAATAAACAGTCGTATTTTAATCTAAGCACGTCATCTTAGGTTGCAATTTAAATGTTCTTTGGATAATTATCATTTGAATCAAATTAATAATTGGAGATTTTTTATATATACAACTAATGAACATATTGTTAAATTGATTTTAATTATCATTTCTTTTAACAAAAAAATATTTCATCCCTAAAATATATAAATGATCTATTTACAAGTTATAAAAAATGTAAGTATGCCAAAATTATATGCAAGTTATAAAAAAGTGAAAACAATTTTCATAATTTGGTCCATTTGCAAGAGATTAAAGAGTGAATGACTCTAATATTATTCGTTTATGTTTGTGTCAAAAACATTTTTCACCCATTCTTATACTATTAGTGCCTATATAATTATGTGAATTAGAAAAAAAATTAAATTTTCATCTTTAATCTTAATTCATTGTTTCACATTTTCAACTTCGACATTTTAAAAATATTTTGTAACAATATAATTGCAAGCATAGAAAAAAAAACCAAATTATAATGAATTTTGAAAAAATTAATTGTCAAACCTCTTTCTGATAGGAATCTACTTGATTTAGAGGGGATGGAGAATTTGAAGTAGTATTTCAATTTCAATTAAAAGATGAAGAATACTAATTTGTTTATGGATGACCATAGATTTCAATAAATATGAGAAACCTTAAATTACATAGAGGAGTAAAGTTAATAGTTCCGTCAAGTTGTGCGTAATTTTACAAGAAAGACCAAAGGATGAAAGACAAAAACCACCAAAGATGAATCATAAATCAATGCTGGAGATTTATTTAATTTCACTCACTCTTTTTTATATCCAATAATCAATATTTTTTTTGTTTCATTCTCTCATTTCTATTTTGGAGTACTTTGAAAGTCATTATTGAAAGTTCTTAAACCAAACTAAAATAAAAATCGCAATTAAATATTATTAAATGATTAAAAGACCAACTAAACAACAAGAAAAACGAGGGACATAATTAAACAAAGGAAAAAAATCCAAACAAAAAAAGAAAGAAAGAATTAAGCAAATTACTAAAAAAAAAAACTCTAAAAGAAGTCGATATATCAACACAAGAACTAAAATTTAGTTAAATATGAAAGATATTGAATTGCATAGAGGAGAGTAAGAAGCTATGCTATTTGGTATGTACTTTCAAGGAATGAGATCAAAAGATGAAAAAGATAAAACTAACATATATGAATCACATTTTATAACATGAGCTTATTTCAACATTTCTCATGACTAATTTTAAATTTAATTATATGTATTTATACTTATCGTAGTTATTATATTTTATTTAATAAATATTTTAAACCTTTTCATCATATCTTTTAATTAAATCATTTTAATTATCAATATATCAAATTATCACTATATAACTTCTTACAATTATCATAAAAAAAAAACCTTATTACAAATTATGGCTACCAAATCCATAAAAAATTTATACGGAATACTCTTCTTTTTTACTCATCATGTTGCATTGCATAACTATTTACATACTCAATAGTGTTCTAATGCAAAATCTAATGTAAAATCTAAAATAAATAATTTGTTTGTTTCACTAATAAAAAATTTATACTACTTTTTTTTTACTTTTCATATGATGATGATGTGGCACCTCTAAAAAAATTTCATGCAAAATTTAAAATAATAGAATGTAATTTTTTTTTATTTGTTCAATTATTTTATATTTATTTATTGTTTGAAATTATAACATTTTATAAATTTATTTTCAACTATTTATTTATTTTATTTATTATGATCTACAACACAATTTTCTTTTCTGACCTATTTTTTTTCCTACTATTGAGTTCTTTAATTATTATGATGATCTAAAAGATTATTTTTTCTATTATTGAATTCTTTTTTGTTGACAATGAAAGATATATAACATTTTGGTGGTCCGTATAACAACATATCAATTGTGGCTCCTTTGTCTTTCTCTCATCTACTTTATTATGTAACTCCCACTTAATCATTCCCTCATTTACTTTATCATGTAACTCCAAATAATTAATATTTGTAACCACTGCATGTGTGACTCTCTATAGCCAAACTATTCGTTGTTTTTTTTTGGGTCACATCCTAACACTCTTCCTATATTATTTTTTTGAACAAGCCTAACTCTTCCTATATTCATAACATGGTTAATTGGTTCCTATATAAATGTGTCCATTCCTCCTGTACTCATCACCTTTCACACCCAAGAAATATTTTAATTACACAACTAAGAGAATTACCACATCATGTCTGCTTCTCAAAGTAATGCCAACAAGTAAGCATATTGTTCTTACATTTCATACACCTATGCTCTTCACATGCAATATTTCCACTTACATAAGACTTGACCCTTTATACATATAAAATCTTGGTTTGTTTTCCTTACAGGCCAACAGGAGCTGGAGATCATGTCGCATACAGTTTTTTAAATAACCTCGACAATGCGACAAATGAAAGTAGTATAAAAGTGTGCATTGCTAGAATGTGGGACAATCTGCAGATTCAACAAATATTTAAGGCTTCCTATTTTAGCGATATGGTATAATTTGTTAGTCTAATTTTTAAGTATCCTTTCTTATTTACTTATATCGATATCGATTAATATGAATATGACTATTTTTTCATGTGAAGGAAACAAACAGGATGTGTATTTAACTCTAATGGCAGTCATGTAAGCCATCCTTTTTTATTGATATAATGTTTGTTACTAGAAAAATCTTCTTTTTTTGTGTATTATTTTATTAGTGTAATGTTTTAGCTTATTTGTTTCTTATAATTTTATGTTGATTAATGGGAATATATTTAATTTTTCATGTGAATAAGTTGAAGAAGATAAAAGAGACTTCTATTTATTGATTTTGTAGTGCCTTAAAATTTATATAGATTGAGGGTATGTATATTGATGTTGGAGACATTCAATCAAAGGAGGGCAATCCAAATAATTTAGAAATATAAATATGTGTTTCATTTTTAAATACTATATTGTCTACAATGTGTAGGTGATATATCTCAAGAGAAATACAGAAACAACAACAAAGTAGTTTTTTTTTTTTTTAAGTTGACACTCAAGTCATGTGGTTCTTATAATTGTAATACAAGAAGTATATTGATTCAACTTGAATTAGAGGTTGTCCAAATATATAATCTTCATACATTTATCGTATAACATGTGCCTAAATCTGGATCGGTTAAGTGTGGATTGAATATATATAAATTTTAATAAACAGTCGTATTTTAATCTAAGCACGTCATCTTAGGTTGCAATTTAAATGTTCTTTGGATAATTATCATTTGAATCAAATTAATAATTGGAGATTTTTTATATATACAACTAATGAACATATTGTTAAATTGATTTTAATTATCATTTCTTTTAACAAAAAAATATTTCATCCCTAAAATATATAAATGATCTATTTACAAGTTATAAAAAATGTAAGTATGCCAAAATTATATGCAAGTTATAAAAAAGTGAAAACAATTTTCATAATTTGGTCCATTTGCAAGAGATTAAAGAGTGAATGACTCTAATATTATTCGTTTATGTTTGTGTCAAAAACATTTTTCACCCATTCTTATACTATTAGTGCCTATATAATTATGTGAATTAGAAAAAAAATTAAATTTTCATCTTTAATCTTAATTCATTGTTTCACATTTTCAACTTCGACATTTTAAAAATATTTTGTAACAATATAATTGCAAGCATAGAAAAAAAAACCAAATTATAATGAATTTTGAAAAAATTAATTGTCAAACCTCTTTCTGATAGGAATCTACTTGATTTAGAGGGGATGGAGAATTTGAAGTAGTATTTCAATTTCAATTAAAAGATGAAGAATACTAATTTGTTTATGGATGACCATAGATTTCAATAAATATGAGAAACCTTAAATTACATAGAGGAGTAAAGTTAATAGTTCCGTCAAGTTGTGCGTAATTTTACAAGAAAGACCAAAGGATGAAAGACAAAAACCACCAAAGATGAATCATAAATCAATGCTGGAGATTTATTTAATTTCACTCACTCTTTTTTATATCCAATAATCAATATTTTTTTTGTTTCATTCTCTCATTTCTATTTTGGAGTACTTTGAAAGTCATTATTGAAAGTTCTTAAACCAAACTAAAATAAAAATCGCAATTAAATATTATTAAATGATTAAAAGACCAACTAAACAACAAGAAAAACGAGGGACATAATTAAACAAAGGAAAAAAATCCAAACAAAAAAAGAAAGAAAGAATTAAGCAAATTACTAAAAAAAAAAACTCTAAAAGAAGTCGATATATCAACACAAGAACTAAAATTTAGTTAAATATGAAAGATATTGAATTGCATAGAGGAGAGTAAGAAGCTATGCTATTTGGTATGTACTTTCAAGGAATGAGATCAAAAGATGAAAAAGATAAAACTAACATATATGAATCACATTTTATAACATGAGCTTATTTCAACATTTCTCATGACTAATTTTAAATTTAATTATATGTATTTATACTTATCGTAGTTATTATATTTTATTTAATAAATATTTTAAACGTGCTTTTTAATCAAACCCGTGCAACGCACGGGTTTATTCCTAGTATAGTATAATAGAATTGATTCTACGATACCCATGCTCTAAAATTTAAGGGGAGTTAAACAAAATAGAATGCATGTAACTATCTTAGATCATTTTTGGGGCTTCCAATGGGTCTTTTGCCCATGGCCATCTCTATGGGTGGCAAGGCAACATAGAATCTAATTCTATAAATAAGAGTGGTAAGCATTCAAAGAGATGTGTGCTATTCAAAAAACAAAAAAAAAAGTGCAATTACCATTTTATTATGAGTGTGTGATATGTCAAAACACTTTTCACTAATTATACGCACTTTTAAGTCATGTTCACAACAGACGTATACTAATACTAGTATGATCGAAGCAAAATTCTATACTTTAAATGCTGTAGATGTTAATTTATCAATCTCTAAGGAACACTCATTCATTGATGGCTCTGAAAAATTAGAATTTTTTTAAGAATAAAATTTGCAATAAAACAGTATATTGAAATTTATTTTAAACTATTTTTAAGTTGGTTGGATTTAAATTGATCCATCTAAAAATTGACCCTACTCAATAGATTTTCTTTTGCACCATATCTTGCGCGCCTTACAAAATTACCAAAATATTAATACTCTATGTTACTTAAATAGCGGATTCAAAATGTAAAATCTTGAAAATTTCATGAGGAGGAGGGTGTGTTCTCTCAAAATGCTCATTTTTATAATGTCTTCTACTTAAATGTTGTACGTTATAAAAATGAGAAATTTTAATGTTAGGGTTTTTTTTTGTTCTCAAATTTCACATTTTTATAATGTTCGCTATTTAAATGATGGATTCTCCGCTACTTAAGTAGAGGACAATTAAAATCTTGAATTTTCATATAGGGTGTTTTTTCACGAATTTCTCATTTTTATAACTTCCGCTACTTAAGTAGAGGAAGAGTAAAACTGAAAAACCCGTAAAGCTCGCGAGAAACTGATAGGGTGACAAAAGAAAATCTCCCTACTTTAAACCCAACTATTTAAATTGATCCATCTTAAACTAAACTTTTGGATTGAACCCAACTCAATGTTACATTCATCGGGCCAATGTTCACTAACCTATATAAGCACCACACTATAACTTCTCGTATAAGGTATGCATCACTCTAATCTCTATCTCAAACATATATCGACTTAAATGTCAGAATATTTTCCTTCATTTTTCCATCGCCGATTGATCATCTCTAACATTCAGATTCCGACCTCCAACTCAAAGTATACATCCGAGAACCCATAAACCGAACGAAAATATAATTGTCCCGTTTTGTGACCGTAGTAATTATAATCCAATGGAAAAATCCTTTATGGTTGGAAGTGAGGACTAGGAGTTACTAGTTTTCAAAGTATGGTTACTCACTCACTCGTATTAAATGAACAAAATGAATACTAGTTGTGAGATAGAAAAATGCAGAAATCCAAAACGACGTATGAGAAATGAGTAGTAGTAGCAGTGATCGTAGTATGTACTGTAAGTAAGGACCACAGCTCGAAGTTGGCGTTCCTGAAATTGGGCTGGCAACTACCCAACCCGACAGTAACTTTAGCTCCCACAACCAACACATGTCTCTCTCAGGATTCATGGACCACAAACGTTGTACCTGCATGCGCGTGTTTATAGCATTTCGGAGTGCGGGCCGTAGGTAGAGACGAGTAGGAGGATCGACTCAATCAGGGAGACGTGGGGCCCCCAACCATGCTGTGTTCCTGCTTCATCAGTCGCTTTCGTCATCATCATCCCAATAACAATGGGCCTGAGTTCTATTAATTAATTGTGAGAAAATCAAACTTCTCTTCTTCAAAATGCCTCACTTGTGTTTGCTCTATTTTTAATCGAGTAAATCAACAATGAATTAATTAGGGTTTTAGTCCGGTTAACTATGTGGTTATGGGTTCGAATCTGGCTGATGTGGTGCACACAAGGTTCACCGCAGATAGTCATCTCTATCTGAGAGTTGAAATTCACTCAACAAGTAGGTGGATATAAATCATATGTGATCAGATCGTTATCTTCATTTACTTTTAAATAGTTCATGGCATTTTTAACTTATGGTCAAATTAGTCCATAACTTTATCAATTTTTATCAAATAATCTTTGTTTTTAAAGTGACCATAGATTACATGACACTAAAATTGTGTGATGTTGTGGTTCACGTGACACTTAACATTTCACATTAACGCATTTAACGTTATTAGAAAATCGATGTTAATAGAAATACCATACTGAAAAATATTTGACAAAGACACTAATTTAAAATATTAAAAAAGTAAAAAACTTATTTGAGAGCGGGTTATAGAGACAAATTAATTTAATAATTTACACATTTTTATCATTTATTTACTGTCTTTTATAAAAAAATTACTGTCTTTTATAAAAATAGATGAAAAATTAATGAGATTCACTAATATGGTATTTTCTTCTTCTTTTTTCCCCCTTTTCTATAAGCCCTAATATGGTCTTATATCAAACTAATAGGGTCATAATAAAAACGGGTTACATTAATCTTCACTTTTTCTTCTTCCACTTCCGGCATTTATGCCATTTTTATTTTAGAATTATAATATCTAAATAAGAGATTTTTGACATAGATTTTATATTTATTGTGTTTTCAATAATTTCTTCATTTAATTGTGACTTTGTTTTATTCGTTGTTTTGGTGTTGTTTAGTCATTGTGGGAAGAACTCAATTGATAAAAATATTGCTATATGTAAGAACTGAGATTTAAATATGAAAATTCCTACTTATTTATCTTAAGGGAGCGAAATTATGACCACTAAACTATTTGACTAAAAAAGAAATGGTCATTTTTTTTCTATGAAGAACTAATTTATCTACTGTAATTTTTGTGAAGGATTAAAATGAATCTCCACTATACATAAATAAATTTTTAAAGGGTCATATTAAATAATACCCTGGAAGTATTAAAAAAAAAAGAAATCAAAGATAAAATTAATGTTAAAAATTTAAATTTTTATATTTTTAAAGTATTAAATTCACAAATTTCAAGATTAAATTTTTTTATTAATATATATTTAACTAACGTTTCTAGGATGTTGTTTAACATTTTCCATTGTTAACAGCACAAAGAGTAATAAACAATTCATTAGCTTTTTTTAGTGCTCCCGTGCATTAAAAATAAGGCAGCTAGTATGGGCTAGTTCCTAAATGTTTAGCCCAAATTGAAAATGAGCAATGCCCACCTAACCTAACGCTTAATTCAAATTTCAATATTACGTAACTTAGATTGGAAGGATCATATTTGTTTCTTAAGCTCCTCTAATTTCTTTGGTGCTTCCTGTTCTTGTTTTTATATTTTTATTTGTTTGATTTTGCATTAATTATGTACTTTACTCCATTAGTGGATACCCTATTAGCGAGTAGTGATATATTCATGGTGCAATACTTCACTTTTTAGCTTCTTGAATGAATGTGGCTTCTCTTGTTGACCAAAAACAAAACAAATTTAGGCTCTGTTTAATAAAAAATAGCGGAGAACTGATAAATTAGCTTTTAGTTTATAGCGAAAAAGTTAATTGATTAAATTTGTAGTGTTTGATAAAATTAGCGGTTGAACTAACTTATAATTATGAAATGACATAAAAAAAAAAGATATGTTTAACATTTAAATTTTTTCAAGTAAGATGACAGAGATAAATTGGAAGAAAACATGATAAACTATAAGTTTATAAGATACTTAAAATAACATTTGAAAAATAAGTTATAAGCTCCAGAATTCAGTTTACATTGTCATTTTTTTCACTAACAACCTCTCATATATACCACAATCAAAATACAGTGGCATATTACAAAGTTAATCCATTTAGACCAATTAAACCAAACAAAATCAGCACTTGATCATAGACTATTACCAGTATTATTGAATGTATAAAACAACTATGAGACTATAACACAGCCATGAACATCATATATGTATCTTGAACACTGAAACCGTAATAATTTGAGAAAATGGAATAATTAAATTTAACCACGCCTTCAATCGGAAGGTGCTATATTGTAAAACATAAATAACAAAACAAAATAGCTCCTCATCACTTTCTAACCATACATGCAATGTAACCTCATGTTATTCATGGCTAGTATTAGAAACAAAGGAAGTAAACTTGGAAGCTGTTGTATAAACCGAACAATGAGTCCATGATTCTTTCTTCTTGTAGGAAACATATCTTTGTTGAGGACATGATTTTTTGCAAATAGTTTCTAAATTATGCAATGCACAACCACATTTTTTATGGTATGGTCTTCTCTCAACACGATTATCATGTGATGATATGCTTCCTTCAAAGACACACCTAGGCATCATGTTAGATGCACCAGTGGCCATATTAATATTATTGTGCTTAATTATGTTTGTAAATTGGTGATGATACCTTTTTTTAAATCAAGCATATATAGTGTAGTGGGATGAAGAAATCAAGAGGAGAAAAAGTGATTTTGTTTTTATTCCTTTACGTTAATTTTGAGACAAGTTTAGTATTGAGGCTTGTAGTTAAAGTGGACTATTAATATAACATACATCACTAGGGAAGTTAATTTATTGGTAATTCTTCTAGTAAAGGGACACTTGAGTATAGGAACATGTTAGTAGTTTGGATTTTCTTTGTGTCCAATTACTCCCACTATGTTACCCTTGATATTTCATTCTAACTATATAGAATTCTCCAAAAAAATTATTAATCAACTTTAAGAACAAAAATGTGGGGCGTAATCTTCTAAGTAGCAAAAAAATCTCTTTGAAGTTACTATTCCGCAGTCAAAATATTCACACTTAACAACATTCTATTTGTTTTTCTTTCATGGTCCAATATAAAAGTAAAACAATAATTATTTTACATTCTTTAAGAACACTAATTAGTCTAATATAATTTTCAAGTATATGAACAATTATTTTAGACCACCCGAAAGTAATATACATACAAAAATGCCCATAATGTATATACTCTTCCATAAGAAAAATGCTAATTAATGTTCTCGAAACACTAGTTTATACTTTATAGGAAACTAAATAAGATAACATTTCTCAAAAAAAATTAAAATAAAAGACTCTTGAAATTTGTGCAATTTATTTTTAAAAACATAAAAAATATTTTTTTCAATGTAAAACATACTTTTTTTTAGTTTCCTTAATGAGTGCCGGGAGCACAAGGTAGCATCACCCATATTTTAAATAGAAGCAACATTTTTATATATTTTTCCATTAAAATTTGACCCCTAAATTAGATAAATAGGATGCAAATAAGGACACTATGTTGAAATTTGACCCCTAAATCAGTAACCTTTATATTGAAAAATGAGATTTACTTTTGTCACCCTACTAGTTTCCAGGCGCATCCTATAAAATTACCAAAATATTTCCGTCCGCTACTTAAGTAGCGGATTCTACGTTTAAAATCTTGAAAATTTTATGGTATTATGGTAAGAGGGTGTTTCTTTTCTCAAAAATCTCATTTTTATGAAGTCCGCTACTTAAGTAGCGGATGTTATAAAAATGAGAAAATCTCATGTTAGAGGGTTTTTTTTTTTCTTCTTAAATTTCACATTTTTAGAACGTTCGCTACTTAAGTAGATGACAGATAAAAATCTTGAATTTAATGTAGGGTGTTTCTTCCTCAAAATTTCTCATTTTTATAAGGTTTGCTACTTAAGTAGCGAAAGGTTAAAATGAGAAACATGTAGAGCGCATGAGTAACCGGTAGGACGTGAAAAACAATTCTCTTGAAAAAGAGAAATTAAGGCCCAACACGCACGAACTTCTTTTATCCACACCCCATCTAGATTATATAACACATATTTTGCTAAACTATGGGCCAATTCAATATACTGTCCCATGTTATTATGCAGACACCGGAACTATTATAATTCTTGAAATGAAATTAGATGTTTTCTCTCCCAACCCCCTCAATTCTTTTCTATCCCCTGAATTTCCATTTTTGTCCTTGGGGGTACTGCGGTTTATACGAACCGAAATAAGCTGACATGCTGATAAATTTCGGTAACCACTTACCGAAATATGGGACATTTCGGTTCGCAGGTACCGAAACAATTATTTTGGTAAACTTCTACCGAAAATGGCCCAATTCCAGCGACCAACGTATCGAAATCTAGGACATTTCGGTTCGCAGATACCGAACAAGCTGACGTTCGTTTTTTGTGTACCGAAAACGCTAATGTTCGGTTTGCAGTTACCGAAATGGTCTAATATAGCATTGTTAGCAACTCTAATACACATCCATCTAAATAGCCCAATGGTTAAATCTTGGGATATGAAGTCTATGACATGAGTTCTATCGTTGTAGAGGTTTGTTTGACTTTCATAAGATAAGACTGATTGTGTTAGTCCGTGTGTACGCTATCAACATTATTAGTTACTATAAAAATCGAGGCACATTTATAAATCGAGATATTCTTATATGATTATGTGATAAAAAAAATTGTATTTGGTCACACTCACAAAAGGTAAAGTAAGTATTTTAAAAAATAATTAAATAACATTTACTTTTTCAAATTATTAAATGAAATAATAGTTTTTATAAGTCTCCCCAAATGCAATTTATTTGATCACGTGACCATTTAAGAATATCTCTTATAAATCTTTCAATCCAGGGTGCAAAATAGAAATTAGATATAGGGTATCAAAAACTCATGGTAGCATCAACGTTGGAAGGAATTGTTTGATAAAGCATATTGACCAAATTTGCTTGGTAACGGGTAGAAACTACTATTTTATAGAGCTATCTATAAAGCTTGGCCTTAAGTAGATGATAATATTCATTGGATTATTCAAGATGGTAATGATACCAAATTTTAGAAAGATACTTGAATTCTAAATTGTGATAAATTAATGGTTAACTTTTGTCACATCATTCTTGTGGGTGAAGAAAAGTTGTTATTAGTTACGGTGTGGGGTGATAAATGGAATTAGAGTAAATTGGATCATTTATCGCAGGTCACTATCATTGACCCCATTTTTGCGGGGTGGTCGTGGCCGGCCCTAGCCACCTCACGGTTCCGCCTCTAACCACTTCCAATCGATCTAACCTCCTACCCGTGGTAATCTTGACTTTTCCTGCCAAATTATAACCACTAACAGACAATTCAGTCTTAAAACGACCAACGAGCTATTAACATGTGACCCATAATCAAAATCTTGTTCTACATTTTTAGAAAGTTTAGAATTAGAAAGGTCCAACTAGAATGTGATCTACATTTTTTAAAATGGTCCATAGGTGATTCAACCCTCTTTTATGAACACCAATTTCTCATTCGTACAACAAAGACCCTCTTTTAGATACTATTATTGAGCATTTTACTCCTATTCGTTCTTAATTCTGTTTTGATATATGTCGGAGATTTCACCTCCCCATCTTTTTATCTTAGTTTATATAGTGGAAATGAATTGTCTCCAATTTTTATCCTCATCTTTTATAACATTCACCTGTAAAATTCGCTTTTTCTAAACTCTTTTTTTCCCTCTTCTTTCAAATGAATGCTAGAGATTTCAATATACCCTCACTATTAAACTAATTATTACATCTTAGTAGTAGAAAGAACAATCACTGCTATAAATCTATAATTCAACCGTACCTAAAAAAATCCTTTAAAAGTAGGAGGCAGAGATAAAGAATAAGGAGACATACATATACATATGAAAGAAAGAAATTCCATTACCATATAATATAATTACAATTTTGTAAAAATGGAATTTCTAATTGCTAATACATAAACGACGAAAAAGATACTTTAGGTGTGCATATGAACCAAATCAATGGCATACATTCATACAAACACCATCACGTTTCAAAATCAACTTAAATTTTCCTATTAAAAAAAGAGACGGCTAGAGATCTCAAAGTGTGCTCCTCTCAATGTGTGAGATTCGAATCTTCTTGATACTAGCGATGTTTGTCTTGGTTACAAATTTATGTAATTGGATAAAGACCTCAGAATCTTAACTGTTGGATCTTTAGTAACGAACTAATTAACGATCGAGATTATTGACTAATTAACAAGATTTCAAACCTTAAAATCTTAAATGAATTAAGAAAACTTGTAATTTGCCTCCTCCTCCTCCTCCTCCTCATGCTCTTCAAGGTTCAACAAACTCATCATCATCATTTGAGAGGTGCCATCAAAAGAAGTTTGAAAACCAAAAGAAGAAGTACTACTTGAAGCTCTTAAATTGGTCCTTTCTCTCTTCTTCATAGGATATGAGACAGAATTAGAACAATTACAACATGGCAACAACTTGTGATTGGAATTTAAACGTGAGTTTTTATTATGAAGTGCACAACGACATTTCCGGTGGTAAGGTCTTCGTTCGAAAGTGTTGTCGTAGCAAGAAATGCTTCCTTCATACAATGATCCACCTCCGATGATGCTGGTGGCCATGTATGTCTCTCTTTCTCTCTTAAAATCACAATCAAATTAATGAGAGGTTTCTTGTAAATAGTTATAGATAGATATTTGTCAATTAAACTCGATGATGCCAATGTATATATGTGCATCCTTTTATACAAGGACAAGGACGTGGTGGACCTACGTTGTTGAGTGTATGGGCAAGTAGCCACACAGTGTTTTGAGATCTTTACGCTTTGTTTGCTAGAATTCCTTCCTTCGTCTCAAAACTTTAGTCCTTTAAAAATTTTGCATGCAGATTAATAAATAATAAAGATCGGTAAGTTAAATAATTTTTACTTTTACTTTTTTAAGAAAAAAAATATTTAATTAATGCTTTAATTTTTGACAAAATTAATACTTTAATTTATTTTTTGACAAAATTAACACTTTAATTTTAGTAAGAGTTGAAATCGTAAAGTATCACTAATTATGCATTGTTTTTTTAAAATGACCAAAAATTTGGACAAAACTAAAAACTAAAAGACCAAAGATTTGAGATGCTGATAATTGAAAAGATAATATAATAAAATTAAAATATTTGTTAAAAAAAGAATAAAATTAAAATGTTTGATAAATTTAATCGGTATTACTACTTACGCCTTTAATTTAACAACACGTACTAGAATAAGACCAAGTGATGGGCATTCATATCAAACCGCTCATATGGATTTCATTTCCACCGCCTAAATTAACTTCAATAAATTCCTCATTTCTATTTATTCTCTGTATGCGTCACATTTCTTTTCTTTTTTTAGGTGAAGTGTCACATTTCTATTTAACTTTTTCTTTTTACATGAGTTTTCTATTTAACTTCAATATGCACTATACAAAATTGTTTTATACAAAAAGGAAAAAAGTTATTGAAAATAAAATATTTAATATTTTTTACAGTAAAAATATTTAATATTGTTAAATACGATAAAATTAGTTCAATTTAATACTACTGAATATTAATATTAAGTAGTTTTTGTTTTTACGTAAAGTAGTATTTTTTTAGTTAGTTAAATTTTGCGCATTTATATTAAAAATTATTGGCAGCCCTATTAAATACTACTTGCATGCATAATACTGTAACTATAGTGCCTCGTAGCCAAGTGGATAATAAGTAGTTGTTGACTTGTGAAAGTCATATCTGGTTGGTCAGTTGACAGCACGGTGGTACATACGTGTGCTGTTGCCTGTTGGGCGTTAGAATTTAGTTAGCAGCTAACAGTTGCTCATATAAATGAAAAATAAATCAACACTATGGTCAATGTCCCACATCAGATGAATTTTTTAGGAAAATCCAAGTTTAATTTGTTGATGGAAGTATTTAATTTTTCTTTGTGTGAATAATTTTTTGTCTAATTTTATTTATTTTGCGGTAGAACTTTGAATTATTGAAATTTCTATTTTTTAGGAATCAATCAGAAGATTAATATGTATAAATGAAAGGAAAAATAGAGAGGAGTTTTAGGAATTAGAAGATTAATATGTATAAATGAAAGGAAAAATAGAGAGGAAGATTAATAAGACATTTTTTTTTTGCTTTCACCACCAGTTTAATCGGGTTTGGATGTCACTTCTGGCATCAAGTGGTTTCAGCCTCATCCGGTCGTAGTTACGGGTGATCGAACTGTGGTCCTACCTTTCAAGTTCAACGTCAATCACAACTGAACCAACTAACGATCGATAGATTAATAAGACACTTTAATTTACACATTATTTTTTTAATCAATTTATTAATTGACCCATAAATTGATTTTCAGAAAATATGATATTTTTAGAAAATGAATCAATGTACTCAAAAGTGAGCTTATAAAATATAGATGCCAGGCACTAGAACTAAACAAACTTGGAAAATGTTATTACTAATGCTAATAAGACACTCTTAATCTTTTAGGTTACCTATATTGAAGACCCTTTCTTCTTTCCTTTCGCTTACCCCAAATAAATCATTTTTAGTTTTGGACATTTTCTGATTATTTAACCAAAAATCAAATTGGTAAGTAGTTTTCTTGATGTACACACAACATATGGAATTATATGGATGATCCCATTTTGAGTTGTAGTGTTCTAGTTATATACGTCAATGCATGTTTTTGGTTTGCATTTTATATGGATTGTAGTTTTGGAATTGGATCGAGGAGGCTACGTCCAAGTTGGTCACTGTTACTTCACCGTGCACTCTCAAGTTACACTCTTTTGGAACCATCGAATGGTTTTATTTTATCAATAAATGGAGAATTATAGAATAGAAGTGAGATTTTGTTAATTTAATTTGAAGGCAGGTGGGTCATCATGATTTTGAAGATATTTGTCTTACTGTTTTATATATAAGCCTATCTTGGTTATCAAGTTATTGCTAAAATATAAAGATATTGTTAATTTTTAATTTACTTATTTTAATGCACTCCCTTAGTTGAAATTGGAAGTTGCAGGATATTGAAACTAAGTCGGAAATCATCAAAAGTTGTTGCGGGAAGCCTTAGTAAAGATATCGGCTATTTGATATTGTGAAGGGACATGTAACATACGAACTTAGTCATGAGTAACTTTTTCACGCACAAAGTGAATATCCATGTCAATGTGCTTAGTGTGTTGACGTTGATCAGAATTGTTGGAGAGATACATGGAGCTGACATTATCACAATAAACTATAGTGTGGCCTTCGAAATAGGGTAATGTAGTTCCAACAGAAGATTTCTAAACCAACATGACTCAGATACTACATTAGTGACTCCACGATATTCGACTTCAACACTGAAACGAGACAATGTCTGTTGTTTGGCAACTTGACTTAGGTTTTTTTTTTCAAAGTGGGACAATTAAAAAAAACTTCCGATGTGTCTAAAGAGTAGAAGCAAAGAAAAATAATTTTTTGGGACACTTTATCTCTAACACGTAAAGTATGAGTGTCTTACGAGTGTCAGACACCGATCCAAAGAGTGTTGTCTGTCACGTACTCATGTATTTGTTTGTGTCCATGCTTAGGAATATCATCCCCAATTTGAAAAAACATAAATTAAAATCAATTAATTCATATAATGTTAGCTATATATCCAAGTCGTTAAAAATTGTATGATTAATACCTAATACTTATAGAATTTAATGAGAACTTATAGTGCATAAAAATGAGATAACAAATATCACAATCTAGAAGAACAAATTTGCACTAATTCACACCATACTCTACAAAATGGATAAGTAGACAGCGAAACAGTACATTGAGGAAGATGAAGAACGTGGTGTGTAGTTCATCAATGGTGGGACTATGGTATCACCCACCCACTGTGTACGCAAGGAGGGGCTTGTGTTACTTGATGATGGACATGGCCCAACAAGCACTAGGAGATGCCATGCAAGCTCAATTAATATCACCCACACCCACACCCACCTAGACCTAGCCCACTGAATTCTATCTTCCCCTTGGGATGGACATTGATGCACATGAAAGCCTTAAAGAAGCCACAACATTGGAAACCAGAGAGCATATGAATTGAATTGAAAGTTTATATCATATAGATCATCTATAATTTTTTTGAAAAATTGAAAATTATTTGATGTGTTATTGAGACCCGTCAAAATTAACGGTTTATGAATTTTTATTAAATCTCGTTAATCTTTATGAGTATCAATAACATATGAAATGATTTTTAATTTTTTTAAATTTTTTTTGGATGATCAATATAATATAAATTTTCAATCCAACAGTTAATTTTATAAAATTTGTATTCGTTATGATGTTATTCGCGACTGGTGCACCATGAAAGACCTCATTAGGTCTTTCATGTTAGACAAGCCCTATATTGGTAATGAATTTTAAGATTAGTATTCCAATAACACAAATTTCCATATTTAGGAGCAACATTGAGACGGATAGCTATACTATTTATCATTTCGCTCAATCCATATTCAATAGAGGCGGATTCTAGGGTGGGAGACCATGATAGGTCTCTCACCAATGCACCACATGTTTTGTGGATCGGATTGAATGTGTACATGATATTATGGTGTAGTGTCAGTATTATATTATTTTTAAAAAAAATATTTCGATTTTTTCGGAAAAAAGTTTTCGACCTTTTTTAAGAAAAAAATATCGATTTTTTTTTTCGGAAAAAAAGTTCCCAATTTTTTGGGGAAAAAATTTCGATTTTAGATAAAAACAATTTCGGAGATTTTGTCTGAACAAAAAAGCTTCCATTCTTTTTTCGGAAAAAAAGTTCCGATATTTTATTCGGAAAAAAGTTTCGGATATTTTCCGGAGAAAAAGTTTCCAATATTTTTCTGAAAAAATTCCAATATTTTATTCGGAAAAAAGTCAAATATTTTCTGTTTTTTCACTCATTTTTGTATCATCAATATTTTTTCAGGTGAACATTTGGAAACTATTTTTCCCAAAAAACCAGGGACTTTTTTCCGGAACACATCGAAATCTTTTTTTCCGGAAAATATCCTAAACTTTTTTTCCGAAAAAAAAATTGAAATTTTTTTCCCGAAAAAATATCGAAAACTTTTTTCCGGAAAAATCGGAAACTTTTTTTGCAAAAAAATATATATATATATATAATACTGATAGTACACCATAATATCATGTACACACTCAATCTAGTCCACAAAACATGTGGTGCATTGGTGAGAGACCTATCATGGTCTCCCACCCTAGAATCCGCTTCAATAGAAACCTATAATTGTGAAAGTGAGGAAAGGAATTTTAGCATATTAACTAATAGCTTATTTTGTGTTTGTTATATGGTATTAAAAATTATTTTAAATGAATTAATTTATTAAAATTCATTTTGGTTAAAATTAATTGAACAATAAAATTGATGATCCAAAAAAAAAAACAATGAAGTTGAGGGAATAGGGACTAATAGTTCCTATAAAATGCAAGAAGGTTTCTCCATTTTGACCCATTGAACGGGCCTATTGACCCGCCATTTTTTGTGGGCCGGAATAAGATTTTCAACTTGGTATTTTAAGTTGACCCGCCCCGTCTAGCTCGCTTAAAAAAAGGGGACGGGATGGGGCGGATTTGTCCGCGGGCTTTGTAATTGTTTATTTATTTTTACTTAGAATAAAAATTGAGGAATTTTTTTTTCTACCCATACATTTAAAGGAGCCCAATCCAGTAACTTCTTTTTCTTCTTGTTTTTGGAATGTATCTTCTTTTTTTTCCCAAAACAACTAGGGTGACGATGAGGAGAGGGATGGTGGAAGGTTCCGGCCTATCATTACGACATCAACTGAAGCTTCATATGTTTACGACATAGATGATGATGGTGATGATTGATGAAGTGTTTGTCATGGAGCTTTTGAGTTTGATTTTTTGCTGCTAGTTTTTTTGATGATTTGTGTCCCTAAGATGTCCTTAACTTTTGGTATTGTGATGTTACCAACTGTCATAGCAACATTGACATAGTTATAGTTTTTGGTATTGTAAAGTTGTTTTAATAGTTTTTTGCCTTAACATTGACATAGCAACATTGAAGCAAGTGGATTGTTTTGGTGTTTTAATTTAATGCATGTTTGTTTTTGGTATTGTTGAAGTTCTATTAAGCACTCTTAAAAAATATTTTTTGTCGACCTCTTTGATAATAATTAATAATTTTGTAATTAATGTAGTAATAGTAATTCAAACAGTAAAAAAAAAAAGCAGGCCAGCCCGTCAATAAACAAAGCGGACTTGAGGTTTGAGCTCGGACACCTAAGTTGGTCCACCCCGCTTTTGGGCGGACTTAAATGGGGTGGGCCTAAACAAGGCGGGCCGGCCCACTTTGCCACCCCTATCCAGATCCCATGAGAAGAAGCAAGTTTATAGCATTAGAAGATTCATTAAAAATATGAATTTTTCTATGACCTCTGCTCCAAGTAATATTCAATCCATTAAAAATACCTCATATTTCACCTTCAATTACGGAACATGCCGAAGATGTGCTGCAAATTAGGCACACATAAATTGTTGTCCATCATTACTTCTTTATCACTCCACCACAAGAAGCTAAAGACTCATTCATCATATCTAAAGTATCTTAATAAAGTGCATTTTATATCTTCAAATCATTAAAAAAAAAAAGTAGACTTTTCATGTAAAAGTTAGATGATAAAATATTCTAGAGACATTTAATTAATGCATTTATGCTGAAATGCATGCTCAAATTCATGATTTTTCACTTCTTCTCAGTATGTGTGCGTTTCATTTCCTCAAAAAGAAAGAAAAATATTATGAACAAATCATATGTACGAGATTTTTTCCCCACATTCATGGCTTGACATGTATACCAATAATTTAAATACATAATTGCTCCAAATATGGCCAAATGTGGTTTGTGAGAAGAATCCTCATTCAATCAACAGATGGTAGGAAGAACACAGATAGTTCTAGTCATAACTCATAAACTCCAAGAGATAAATTTAAGTAAAAGAGAACTGCATAGCACAAAAATAAATAAAAGTAGAAGAGAATGTTGATTAGTAGGATTTGATAAAGGCTTTGGGTCCCTGCAAAGACTACACTTCTTACATTAGTGCAAAATTCAATATAAAATAACATACAAGTTTGACCAGCTCAGTGATTGCCCTCAGGTGCTTGAGCATTGGAATTGGAATTGTAATTATCATAACCTCCAGATGATGGTGCCGGTGCATTGGCTTGATACATTGCTGATGATGCCATAGGGGGAGCACCGTTGGAAGGTGGCGGTGCGGTGCTTCCAGGAGCTGTTGGTGGGGGAGCTAATGAAGGGGGTCGCGGTAGGGAATTTAACTGACCCGGCATCTGGGGAGCACCAGGTGGAGGCATCATTTGTGGCATGGTAGGCGCAGAACCATACCCTGTAAACCCCAAGTGAAACCACTTACATTACATATGATGGAATAAACAAAGCCAAACCAAAACATGCAAGCTCAACTAAGAAAAAGATTACAAGTAAAGAATTGTTGTCAGAATATAAAAAACCAAAGATAGGAAGTAACATATATCAAAAAGGAAATTCAAACTACAAGGCAACTTCAATAATTGAAGCAAGCCAAAAATAATGTGGTTAGCCATTGAGATATGTATAATCATTCTCATTTCATTACAAAATGATAAAGAAATGCACGAATTGAGATATGTAAAAATAATGTGGTTAGCCATTGAGATGTGTAAATGCAGAAGACATGAACATTCAAATGCTTCAATAAAAAGTGATGGCAGTTTTGTGGAAGCCACGAAAGGTGCCAGGAAGAAAAACATCACCTGGTGCCCCAGGAACAGGCATAGGTCTAGGCATGAGAGGTCTGAACCCTGACATTAGTGGTTGACCTCCAGGAATGGGAAATCTTGGGGGTGGCAATACAGGAGGAAGGTTTGGCCTCTGAACCATTAGATGATTATAAGCCACGCCAACCTGCTGAAAAGCCGCAGCTTGCCCAAGATGTTCTTTGATTCGTTGATCAATTAAACTTTGAGTTTGTTGCTCTTCAAATTGCTGATAGTAGGACCTTACATTAGCCTGGAAAGCACAAACACATATCAAACCTCGTAAATATGACCTAAGATTGAAATGCAATTTGATTTATTTTTTAAAAAAAGTGAGAAAGTTTCACAGCACCTTATGTTTGTAACCAGAATTATGCTGCTTTCTAACAGATGGCTGCAAAATTACACAAAGTTAGCAACATATGCAATTGTGGTTGTGCCCAACTAACACTCGTGAAAATTATACTAAGTGAAACACTGCTTCATATGTAGTTGTTGAGAAGCGTGGTAGAAACCAATAAATTGAAAGAAGAAATATTAATTTTGAAATTGATAGTAAGAAGAAGCTGATACAATTAGGACATGTTTGGATTGGCTTATTTTTCAGATTATGAAAAATATCTTATGTAAATAAATAAGTTTTTATGTTAATTCATAAGTTCTCACTAAGAAAATTGTCTCTTCATAAGCTATTTTTCATAAACTACCTTCACTTGACAAACTTATGAATAATAAGTAAAAGCTTATTTATTTGCATAAGCTCCAAAATAAGTCAATCCAAACAGACCCTTAGCGTAGGATCTATGAAACACGGACACACATCGGTGTCAGGTCCCGACACAACACTAACACACATGATTACATTGAAATATGCCATGTTCTCTGATTACTATCAGTGTCGACGTGCCAATGCCTGTGTCGACGTGTCAATGTCTGTGTGTGTCTAGTATCGGTGTTTGTGCTTCATAGTGTAGGATTCACATTACATTATAGTGATCCTAAGAAAACTATTATAACCTACTTCTAACTAATCATAACTAAGTTCTAACTACCTTAAAACAATAGTATACTAATTCTTATTAATAGTATCCAATTACAATATCTAACAGTAGTATCTTACTGATGCAGATTTGAAAAATTGTGACAAGAAATTAATCTTCCTTGGTTACGACTTACGAGCATAAGCAAATCGATAACAAAAAATTATTCAATATGTTAGGTTAAAATCAACGTGAAAGCAAGCAACGCAATTAGCAATGGTGAAGGAAATAACTTACGGAATCGTGGGTCAAATAAGTATCGCAGTAGTCACAGTAGTACCTGAAACGAAAAATCGAACGAAAATGAATTAAATCTCATGAAATCGATGAAAGCTAAATAAGAAGGTTTGTGATATTTGTTTAAAGGAGTGAGTTTCAGTACCGAGGCATTGTTGCTTCGGTGTGGATGGCTACACCGAGAAAACCCTAGAAATTGGGCAAAATGAAATTATGACAAGTTAGAAGGAGAAGTAAGTAGTAAAAAGGTGATGTGGCACGCACGCACGAACGCACGAACCTTGAGCTTGTGGTATGAGGTATGAGGAATCAAGTGTTGGTGATTCAAAGAACACTATGCGTCAGTGTCCAAACCGTGCAACTTTCTGGATGTCAGCTTACGCGAGCTCGTATTTGTTGCGCTAATCGTTCTTTTGGCGGTCCAGACAGAGATCTGTTTTGCGGTTTTGCCCTTTCAACAAGATGATTTCTCTTTAGGCCGATGGTTATTTTTTGCCTCTGGATTGGATTTTATGTTTTTGTCCTTCAATAAAAATTTCGGTTGCTACGAATCAAAATTTTTTTGCCTTAAAAAAAAAAATTTGATTTCTGTTAATCGAATTTTCCCTGAATTTAAACTAGAAAAAACTTCGATTTCTGCGAACAGAAATTTTTAACAAGAGCAAAATTAAAATATTTAGAGTATAAAATATACATGAGAGGCATAGAGAGAAAACATTTGAAAAACAGTAGTACACCGTATGCTTTCTTTCTTTAAGTTTGCAACATGTCATCAAAATAAATTGGGCTTTCTTTGCACAACTCGGCCCATTAATAGTCACAAACCAATTTATTTATTTTTTGTTCCTTGATTTTTTATTTTTTTTGATACATGAAGAGGGCATAAGCCCAAAAGAAAAAGAAATTAAGGAACTAAACACACATTTCTAGGCATACCAGCCCCGGAAAAATCATCAAAGAGGATACTCTGGAGCTCTCTAGGAGGACTCTCCAAAGATATTACATCAAAAGAACTATGTGCTAAACTATGATTAGCTAGCCAATCAGCGCTTCTGTTACCTTCTCGCCACGTATGCTTAAACTGGATGTGCCAATCTAAGTTTATGAGCTCCTGGATTCTACGGATCAATATGGGGGTGGCCCCATTAAAATTGCATCTCCTTGTAACCATGTCAATTAGTACTTTGGAGTCACTTTCAACAATGAGATGAGTAACTCCTTGTCTTCGAGCCAAATTCATTCCTGTATACATACCCCACATTTCAGCATGTAGAGCATCACATGCACCAATCTTTTGAGTGTATCCCTGAATCCATTGACCATTTGAGTCTCGAAGTAAACCGCCACACCCTGCAAGATCCACTGACTCTTTATAAGCCCCGTCACAATTAAGCTTTATCCAACCTTCAGGTGGGTGCTTCCAACCAATGAAAATGGTGTCCTTTTTCTGTTGCCCTCTAATAATATGATTATGCTTGCAACTGTCAATATCTCTAGCCATCTTGAGGATCACATGAATCTGATTTGATGGTCTCGAAAGTTTTCATCGAAAAATGATTTGTTTCGCCACTTCCACATATACCAGCATGCCACCATGAAAATGGATGTCCACCCTTCTTTTTGCGCTCCATACTCGTTGCTAAGATTCTTGAAGCACCAGTCCCTGCAATTAAAAGAGAAGAAATTAGTAATATGGTTAGATGCAACTAACCTGATCCATATTTGAGTTGCATATATGCAATTCCTCAAAGTATGGATGACTGTTTCGTCTTCATTTCCACATATATGACAAATGGGCGAAATTCCCACTCCCCATCTGCTCCTGCGGTAGTTAGTCAGAAGGCGATCATGAGCGGCCAACCACATAAAAGTTTGAATTCTGTGTGGTCCTTTCCAATTCCAAATCCCGGTCCAGTCCCTATTTATATGGTGAACATTCTCCCGTTGCAAATCATAAGCACTCTGAACAGTAAAATGTCGAGTATTTGTGCCTTTCCATCCTATAGAGTCTGGCCCATCTGTGTCTCTAGGTGCAGGAAGGGCAACCAATTGGTTCACGATGTTGGTTGGCAAATTATTATTCAAGAAATTAAGATCCCAGTTTCCTTCATCTGTTAAAACATCTTTTACAACAAGAGTCGAATCAATCAGTTGGTTGGTAGCTCTCGTCATGAGAGAAGATCCATCAGGCGCCCATCTATCCATCCAAAAGTTAGTGTGATTACCATCCCCTAACTGTAAAACCGTATACTGTTGGAATTGATCCCAAATACCTGTTAAAGCTTTCCATTGGGGCGAGTCACAAGGTTGAGAATTTATAGAAACCCGAAGATCCTTATTACGACCATACTTGCCATATAGGACCTTACACCATAAATCCTCTGGCCTATTAATGATATTCCAGGGCATCTTCATGGCCTATTGATTCCTTGATTATATTTAAGTTAAAACAAGATAATTACATGTGTCTTCTCTTTAGGTCCATGTGTTTCTTCTTTTTTCCTTGAATTTTCTTTTTTTATCCTTCAATAAAAACTTCGATTTCTGTTTATCAATTTTTTTTTGCCTTGAAAAAAACTTCGGTTTCTGCGTTCCGAATTTTTTTCAAGAGCAAAATTGGAAATCCAAGCGAAAAAAAGAAACACGGAGAGAAGCTATCGCACATGAATAAACCGAAGATTCGTTTGTAGTTGTCTTATTCATAACTCTAACGGTCACTTTATCTAAAAATTTACTTATAAATCCATGCTCGAATTTAAATTGAAATATAAAATTTATTAAACAAATAAAAAATTAGGTAAGAATGCATAAAAAAAAAAGGTAAGAAATAATATACAAGAGCTAGAAGTTATCCTATGGCTCAACTTTAATTTATCGATGCTTGTATTTTTGTAAACCTAGTTCAGTTCGTAGTCACATCACAAATCTCATTCTTATTTGAATTTCCATATCCCACACAAGACACGAAGATGGTGGATTGATTGTAGAGGATGAAAGAGTGAATGAGTTTATGAGAATCGATAGAATAGAAAGATGGACATGTCATTTAAAATAAAAAACTTTTACCCTAAACCGTCCATTTTAATCTAAAGGTTGTTATATATTGTTATCATTCTCATATAAGATAAGATAGTCATTCTCATGTGATATAATTTGAGGAGTCATTTAAGCTTATTTTAATTTTTTAAAATTAAATACACAATTTCTAATACAATATTTCTATGAGTGGTCAATGTCCGTCAATTGAAGCACAAATATATCATTGTAGGCAGTATACATTTTTAGCCTGGTTTACAGAAGCTTGTTGTCAAAAAAAAAAAAAACAATAATAATACAGAAGCTTAAAACCAAACCCAAAATATATGCTTAGAAATTACAATAGTACTATATATCACCCCGAATTTGAAAGTGCTGTTTGCAATACATCTTCAAGATGCTTCTCAGCAGCAGCATATTGCCTTTTTTTATCTTCAATTGCTAAGGCAGCCAGCGCTTTATCCTGGATAATCCCAACCCACAGAAAAGTAAGAATAATCTCAACAAAGTTCTATATTACTTCCAAACTAAAACAAACAGAAAACATGAGAAATATGAAATACCGGAGGCAAGTCTTGGTAGCTCCTTAGAGTATCAAGGATGGGCTTAGTTTTCTTTTCCAGCTCCTTCCTATGCTCAGCCATGTCAACCAAAACCCTATGGCTAACCTCTGGGGAATAGCCCGTATGGTTGAGCACCGCCTGCACCATGTTATTCAGGATTCAAAAGATCAAAATATAAAAATCACAATATAAAGACAGTTGTAAATAAAATTTAGTCAGTTTATAATATGTTATCTGCCAAAGACTATAAAAATTAATATTTCCATGAGATTGTGTAACTGAGATTTTGGAAAATGCCATTTGATTGGTTGCATTACATTTAGACACTGTATAAGTAAATCTTAAAATTGACTATAGCAATTTATTTCTTAACAGGCAAAGTTGGTAATTAGAAGTGATTCAAAAAAGAAGTGATGTAAATATCGCCTGCAATGTCTAGACACCTAAACAACGCTGTTTTCTTTCTTCCAATGGCTGTTTTTAAATGCCACTCACAAAGTTAAAGGGACTAAGGCACTACCCAATAAACTTCTTGGCTTTTGTATAGAAAGTAATATAGTATAATCGGTGTCTACTCTATTAATGGGAGAGGGACAGGCTCTCGAATTCCTGTAAATCTATAACTTTGGCAATGTCAACTCTGCAACTAGCCACTTCAATTCTGTACTCTAACTCAGTGGATTGAAAATCTTTGTTTCTTGAGAATTTCATCAATAATACTGCCTCGGTTCAGTTAGTTTTTAATTATTGATTTACACGTGCCTTCTTCCATCCAAATTTATACATGACCTTCCCTTCCCTCTAGACTCTAATTGCTTAGCTTCTCTAATTGTTCCTAATTGAATACAATTCTAGATAACTGATTGGCTTCTCTGATTGTCCCTCAATCATTTTATCCTAAAAACCTCCATGAAATGAATCGTCAATTCAATATACAATCTGATTTTATGTCAGATTTAGAAAGCAGCAACTAAATCAATAAGCATATTAAAAAATGTGTTATACTTTCTCTTTTCATATTACAGTTTGGCAAATCCATCATCCGACAAAAATTACAGCAAAAATACACTAACCAAATTATATTGCATTGCAGTGTATCTACCACAGTCTTGAATGATAGAAGTTTGTGACAGGAATACATTAAACAGAAAAACACACAAGTATGAAAAGTTGTTGTACTTTGTTTATGGCTTTTTGTTTCTTTTGTTCAAGTTACTTTTGTTTTTTCAACATTCTAGATTTATGCAATAAAGCTAGCTTAATGAGTAGAGGATAATTCATTACTTTTGTTTTTCCGTCCTTTTTTTCTAAATATATCTCTTGCATGCTAAGATAACACTGCTGCTTTTTATCTAACAATAACATCAAATACATTCACCCACATTCCCTGTTACTCTCAAACACATATCAACTTAAGAACAAAATTCATTAACACCCCCTCCACCCTCAAAAAGAAAACAAAATCTTTGTACCTTATAGTTGGCAGCTTGTTGCATGTACTGCCTTTCTTTTGCAGCCATCACTTGCAAGTTTGTGCTCCAACTTTCCATCTGAGCCTCACACGGAACTACTTCATCTTCCAATTGGGCTAATGTTCTGCACAGACATTGCGTCATGCTAAACAAGTGAGGAACAAAAGAACATTGTATGTCAAAAGCTAGGAGCTTTTGTCCCCTAGAGCGCATTACTGTAGTTTTTGATAGAAAATTAAAACTTTCTAGTTTAATTTCGAGTTCCTAATGCATTCTACTCTTACTTATATGTAGTATTTTCACAAAAGTTTTCTACAATCTACATTTCGCTCTATTGATACTAATGTATAATTCTTCAAATTATTTAATACCAAGCAAAACTTTTTAGTCCTGCCAAAGCAAAGACATTTGTTATAAATTCCTCAATTATCTTTATCTTTATTTCTAAAAGTTGTCAAATAATTTCCTAATAGGAAAAAATAGGATGTTACATTATGGTTATATATTAAAAATGGAAGATATATAAGGAAAAAGCATAATACATTTCAATTTTCAATTCCACTACCCATAACTAGAAGAGAACACACTTCACTCACAGAATGCACAAGAAGTTAATTCATTTTGAAATTTGAACAACGTACCTTTTCAAATATGTTAGCCTAGCTATAGCCTTTCTAGTATAATCGAGAAGAAACTTCGACTCCTTATGCACTTTGGCCCTTTTTTCTTCCACACCAGTCTTCCTCAGGGAAATATCACCCATTGCCACAAGAAAGCTAAAAAAGCAAATTTAATAATTGCTAAAATTAAACAAGCAAACAAAAATAGTTAGATTGAAACACACCTACTAAGTTCAGTATCTCTTATATTCAACAAATCGGCGACGTTTGCAAGAACCTGCGCAGACGCAACAACATTGGATGGTAAACTCTCCTGTGCCAAACCTACATTTTCCAGAATCTCTCTAATCCTAGCAGCTGCAATGCGAAATCAAATTAAGAAAGAGGAATTGATTATCATTAATCTAATATAACCTAACCTAACCTAACCCTAATTTGTAGTAATTAATGGAAGTGATTACCTTTACCTTACCTTGGGATCTATATTCAGAGGCTTTGAGACGGAAATCACGAGCGACGAGACGTGCGGCTTCGTCTTTAGATTTGGAGAGGGTTGAGAGATGATGCAAGTGAGAAACACTGCGTGGAGTGTATTCGAATTCGGGAACGGGTTTTCCTGCAACTTCGAAGGTTTTTGCTAGCCATTCTTTTACATCACTGATTCCAGATACTTCTGTTGACAACTGTGTCTCTTGATCTGTCATTGATCAACGTTGATTCTTACCTAACAATATTACTTTTGGTAAAGTAATATTAGAAGGTTGCGAGATTGAGAAATGCTTGAAACTCAGCTAGACGCACTTTTGGAAAGGTGAAACGGCGGTACAAAGATCTGTTTGTTTTGTGGTTGAATTGAATGAACAGATACTTTAACTTCTGTTATTCACAGCAGTCTTTGCCGTTATCTTTAAACTGGTAGTGAAAAATAAAAAATAATACTTCTTCTGTACCAAAATAAATGATCTATTTAATCAATCATCAAAATCACTCCGAAATTAATCAATTGAGATGAATGAAATAAACTTTTCATTATTGCTCACAAAAGAAAATGATTAGTTATTGTTACAAGAGTTGAGTGCTCAACATATAGGATTAAGATTTGCTGTTTTAGCAAAATCACACAATTTCACACTATTTTTATCTAAGCCGTCAATGTGAGATATGACAGTTTAGATTAAAATTGTGTCTTTTCAGCAATATTGATTACAATCGTTGATTTTTTATCGAATGACATATATCAATTACGACTTTACTCATAAATCACCTGCAGATGTACCATGTTATCTTTTAATGTTTTGGAAAATAATTGTAACGACAATGATGACTGATAAAAGATCAATGAAGAAATGATGTTTGATTTAGGATTTTCATTTGGGAGGATTTTGATGACAAATTTTAATCTTATTTTCTTATATTTCATTTGGTTACGTGGCATAGGTTTTTGAAAGAAAAATGACACGTTATGGTGAACTAACAGTCCATTTCACCAACAACAAACAATTTTATGATAAAAGTTAACATTAGAGACTAGTACGACTAACATAAATTAAACTCAGGGAGTTTAAAATGTGTTTTTTTTAATGATTCATGAATTATTATGACAACAAGCCTTCTCTTCTGTTTGTTTATCTCCTCCTCCTCAGCTGTCAAAAAGGGTCGGGCTATCGGGCCGGCCCATTAACCCTATCATTTTACACGGACGGGCTTCATAAAAAGGGACCCGGGCCTTATCGAGTCGAACCTTATCGGGTCAGGCTTTTTCATGGGCCGGCCCACAGGTTTTTGGGCCGGCCCCTTAAAGAATTTAAAAAATTATTTTAAAAAAATTTATAATCTTTTTATTGTTATATTTTGGTCCTATTTTTATGCATAAAATTATATATAATTTTTTATTATTATTTCTGTTGTTTTATTGTTATTATTTGTGTTTTGTTCTTATCTATAATCTATTTTATTCCTATATTTAAGCATATCATCTTTTTATATTTTTTTTAATTTTTTTTTGTGCAATTACAGCGAAGGATATAAAACTTGGAATATGGTTATTTTAAGCCTATCACATTTTTATTGTATTTATTTTGTATTCTTTTATATATATAGGGGGCTGCTAATTTAGACCCAGTTGGGTCTAAATTAGCAAAGTGCACATTTTCAGTTGGACCAAAATACCCATTCTTTTTAATTAATTAACCAAATTACCATCAATGGACGCGGATCCAGTGTCGCGCGCGTACCGCAGGACCATGGTTACAGGCCGTTGATTTCCATCAGACAACCAAGATCTGATCTCATCAAGACTGTCTGATCAATCAGACAGCCCAGATCATCCGAATCCATCAGATTCCAGCGCGTGCACCACACTGGATTACACCCTGGAGAGAGAAGAATCTACTTTTTAAAAGCAGGACACATGTCGCTGTCTGATTGGCTGGGCGTGATTTTTTTCCATTTAATACTTTGAACTCAATTATTTCGTTGTAAATTAATTTTTTATTTTTTTTTTATACCAAAATTCATAATTTTTTTTTCTCTACAAATAGAGACTTGGTTCGTTTGATTTGGACACAGAAAAAAAAACCCAATTTTTCACTATCTTAATCTCATTTTTCACTACCTTACATCAACTCACTGAAACCATTCTACCAGGAAAATGGTTTCAGAGTACAAATCTCTGAAACCATTCTACCAGCTAAATGGTTTCAGAAGCAAATAACTAAGAATCAACTTACTGAAACCATTCTACCAGCAAAATGGTTTCAGAAGCAAACACAATTAATAAATTACTCACTGAAACCATTCTACCAGTAAAATAGTTTCAGAGTACAACTATGTGCAACCATTCTACAAGCTAAATGGTTTCAGAAGCAAATAACTAATAATCAACTTACTGAAACCATTCTACCAGCAAAATGGTTTCAGATTACAACTCTCTGAAACCATTGTACCAGATAAATGGTTTCAGAAGCAAACACAATTAATAAATTACTCATTGAAACCATTCTACCAGTAAAATGGTTTCAGAATACAACTATGTGCAACCATTCTACCAGTAAAATGGTTTAAGAAGCAAACATTAGTTTTTAATTACCGTTTTATCTCATTTAATTAACTAAAAATAGTTTCAGGTCTCCAAAAATTTCATAAAATATACCAAAAGTTCCAGAATATTATCTACTATTTTCCTGGTATAATGGTTTCAGTGAGTTGGTTGAGTGGTGCGTGTTAAATTACAACACACAAGTAACGTATTTAGTAGACAAAAAATGAGATTAAGGTAGTGAAAAATTGCATTTTTTTTTCGGTGTCCAAATCAAACGAACCAAGTCTCTATTTGTAGAAAAAAAAATTATGAATTTGGTATAAAAAAAAAAAAAAAAAATTAATTTACAACGAAATAATTGAGTTCAAAGTATTAAATGAACAAAAATCACGTCCAGCCAACCATTGTGTGACACGTGTCCTACTTTTAAAAAGCAAATTTTTCTCTCTCCAGGGTGTAATCCAGTGTGGCGCACGCGCTGGAATCTGATGGATCAGGATGATCTGGGCTGTCGGATTGATCAGACAGTCTTGATGAGATCAGATCTTGGCTGTCTGATGGAAATCAACGGTCTGTAACCATGGTCCTTCGGTACGCGCGCGATACTGGATCCGCGTCTATTAATGGGTATTTTGGTTAATTAATTAAAAAGAATGGGTATTTTGGTCCAATTGAAAAGGTGCACCTTGCTAACTTAGACCTAACTAGGGTCTAAGTTAGAAAACCCCATATATATATATATATATATATTTGTTACTTAAATTACAATGGATGAATGAAAGATATAAAACTTTGAATTTTTTTGGTAGTAATAATAATAATATGACAAAAAACTTATTGGATTAGAATGTGAATATTTGTTTGTTTGTTTGATGAGGATAAAGAGAAAGATATTGTTGTTTGGAAGATTATGTGAGAAAATATAGGGATACGAATTACCTTCTTAAAGATTTAGTTGAGAAATATAACATAAATTTAGTAGAATATATATATTTTTTTTCAAAAAAAAAAAAATATAAAAAATGAGTAGGCCGGCCCATCAGGCCATGGCCATGTAGATTTTTGCTTATCGGGTCGGGCTAAGCGGGCCGAACCATGAAGTTAACGGGCCGGGCTGGCCACCCCTTTATTTGACCGGGCCCCTAAGGCCGGGCCGTGCCGGACCGGCCCCTTTGACAGCTCTGCTCCTCATATGTTGTAACATGTCATCAACAAAAATTGGGCTTTTTTCACAACCCGGTCCATTAATGTTGATATGCTATTCGGGCCTAATCACAGGCTATACTTTATTCGGATCGGAGAGAGAATATCCTATCGGGTCGGGTAATAACCCACAGTAGGTCCCGCTTTTGCGTTCCATCTTCACCGCCATTGAAACACAAATTTACAACACAAAGAAAGCACGCACGCTCCAATAACAAACTGTGATTCTGATTATCCTTGGAAGCAAACAAAAATGGGCGGTGGGAGTCGAAGAGGAAGAGGTAGAGGAAGATCCAACACCAGCGGCAGCGGTAGTGGTGGTAACCCTAAAAGTCGCAAAAGAGGTTCACTCGCTAGAGAATCACTTTTCATCGAAGGTGGATTCTTATCCGATTGGTCTCCTTCCTCCTCCAACCGCAATTCAGGTTTCATTTGATTTGTTATTCAACCATTTGTTTCATTTGATTTATTTTTTTGGTTGCAATTTGTGTTCTTATATGATTTGTTTTGGATTTCAGGTAGAAGTGGTGGTTCCAATAACAAATCTGGGAGTCTACGTAGAGAAGAATCCTCTGGTTCTAAAAGTGTATTTGCAAAATCTTTGGGGAATACTATTGGATTCAATTATTCTTCACTTCATGTTCAGGTTTGTTTTATTGCTTAGCCAAATGGAAGAAATAGGAAAACGAGTTTTTATGTTTCCATTTTCCATCATGCAACAAGTAATTTAATAGTGTCCATAGGTTGCTAATGCTAGGTGATTAGGAATTTTCTATATAAATATATTCATTAATTTCAACATTAAATTAGATAGATCATAGATTATATAATGTTTTGATTAGTATGTGTATGCACGATTTTTGTGAGTGCATTTGCTTATGTACATAAATATCTGAGAGGAATATAGTATTATTTATCAGAAAATCTACCACTTATGAAACTCGGAAGTTAAAAATTGTTTATCTTTGAACTTAGCCATTAGCATAGTTTTATTGGATGTCTCTGATTATAAATGCGCTTGCTTAATTTAATTGAGATCAGATAAGCTATGTCCATAGTTGCTTCAGAGTAACGTGCATTTATCGGTATATACCAGGAGGTCTCGCGTGTTAGGATTGGGAACAACAATGAAGATAGTAATTTGAAGCAGCCGGTCCAACCTTTTGTTTTGGTGGATTCCCAGAAGAATAAAATTGTTGCTCACGAAGATCAGACACCTCCTTCAAAGCAGAACAGTGTGGAATATACCTACGGTTATGGTGATTTTGTTTTGGGAGGTAGCTCTCATAGAGGACTAGGTTTCGCTGCTGAAGATGAACATGAGGAAACTCCAAGCGGCATTGGCACATCATCTGAACAGATGCTACAATCAACCCCAGTTTTAGATTCATCATCCTTTGAAAAAGATGTTGGTTCTGATAAGGGCATCAATTGTGAGTTAAACAATCAGATGGACGAAGACTTGCCATCAAATTTGTCTTCTAGGAAAAATTCAGGGTTTCTTTCCATCGGAGGTCTTAAGTTATACACCGAGGACATTTCAGATATTGAAAGTGAAGAAAATGACATTGAAGAGTCATCTGATGAGGATGGGTCTTCTGAGCAAGACGATAGCAATTATTCTGAAGACATGTCTGACAGTGATTCAGACATTGATGAAGAGGTTGCTGAAGATTATTTGGAAGGAGTTGGTGGTAGTGAAAACATCATTGATGCAAAATGGTTGCTAGACCCTGTTTTGGATGAGTCTGATGATGATAGTTCTTCCAGCGGCAGCTATGGTGAGGCTTTGGAGAAGTTGGGTGGCATTTCCCTTCAAGAAGCCTCAAGGGAATATGGCATGAAGAAAGCCCAACCATGGAGGAAACGATCTGTAAAGAAGGCTGTTCCTTTTTCTCTGGACGACCTAATGCTAGAAAATGATCCAAGAACTATTTTTGCTAAAAAGATGCATCTTACTCGGTGTCCTCAGAAGAGTAAAGCCTCCAAAAGAATTCATGGTATGACTATTCTGCATCCACCTATGTATGCTTTAATTTAAGTAAACCTTTTTGGCTCATTGAAAATGCATTCTACATTTTGAACCTCAAAAGCATCGAGTTTTTCTTCAATCAAAGGATGATATAGCCACAAATATCCTTGCATTGATGTCATTAATTACCTGTAAATTTTAAATCCCTATATTATTTTGGCTGGATTGTTGAAATAGTGGGGCTGTGAAGCAGTTGTATGTTTAATCTGTGTATGCATTTATCTTTTGACTTGATGCCTGACCTTTGAATTCCAAAAATACTATGTCAGATTGTATACTATTTTTTAAATAAAAATGGTTGAAGTTATGGAAACATGGTAAAAGCTCATGAGAGTTTGTCTATAAAACAGTTAGAACAGCTGTAACAAACCGTAACTGTGAACAGTTAGAACAGATGTAACAAACTGACTGACAAATGTCAGTCAGCTTTGACTTTGTCACCTGCTATAACAGGTCCATGTGTAAACTATATATAGGAAACTCACAGTTGTAAATTTGTAATCATTCATTCGTTCAATAATCAATCAATAATATTTTAGTTCAGATCAAGATTCCAAGAAAATTATGAACACATGGCAGAATTCTAACAAGATTCTACATCCATGTACGTTTAACTGGAAATGGTTGAACTTCATATGAATGAATTCTAGATATTGGAAAAACACCCCTTTGCGTGCTAACCCACGGTATGGAATCCCAGCCACTCGTTTTGCTAACACAGATTATGTACAGGTGAAAAAAAGAAATTTCGTAAAGAAAGGATTGCTGTCAAGCGTAGAGAGAGAATGCTACACCGCGGTGTTGATCTTGAGAAAATTAATTCGGTATGGATTTCATCACCAATTATAGTTGTTTAATGGGCTCTGGCCTTACTATTTCTAATACAGTTTTCTTTTGTTTACCCTTACCCTCTCCTTATCTTTCATGCACACTTATTTGTATTCTTAATCATCTGGTGACCAACCCTTTACTTAATCATGTTACCTGTAATTTTCCTTTTTAATCTTGACTGGATGGAAGGTCTTGTAATTATAGTTAAAAAGGTGTGTGATAAGATAAATATATACTTACCGATTTATGTGTTATTTTATATCTCTTCTTGTACTGTTGGAGTGTGGGATATGGGAGCATACATTTATGACAGGTAACAGTTTTTGTGTGTTGCATTACATATATAGTCATTGTAGGAGGAGTATGCCTTTGAGAGAGCCATCAAAAGGAAGAATTGCAAAATGAGATATTGTATGAGCATTTAAATTCACTTCATTGTTTTTGTAATACTTGTCACTTTGTGTTATAGACATAGTCAGAAACTACCAACATTCGGGGTTTATTAAGCTTTTAAGTTGTATACTTTGCATTAATGCACCAGATCAAAAAAATTATGAAGGTGTTACTGTTGTCTGTAATGGAAGAATACAAAAGAATGTGCAATGTTGTAGGACTCACGCTTCACTTCCCCTTATCCACCATGATTAGAATGAGTTCCCATCCTCATCTTCTTTTACTTTTTGTGCTTCTCAAAATGACAAATTTACTCCTCATTAATCTGAGTTTTGTGATTTATTGCTTTATACTAAATCATACTAGTATTTCTTTATCGAGTGCAACTTTTCTTCAAAGTTACCATGCTTCCCTTAGTTGGGGTTTCTGTCACTAACTTCTTTTTTTGGGGATTCTAGAAACTACAACAGATTGTTTTGGAGGAAGTGGACATGTTCTCTTTTCAGCCTATGCATTCTCGGGATTGCTCACAGGTAGGAATCCTTTCTGTCTGTATGCTGGTCTTTCTCACGAGTGTGCTATTTAAAATGAATACAGGCATCTGATTTATTTAGTATACTGGCTTCTTTTTATCTTGTCAAGGATGCATAGTTATTTTGATGATATTGACATAAGGTTCAGAAAGAAAAAAAAGTATATTTTCAAAAATACACTTAAACTGTACAAAAATAATATACAGTAGTGACCTTTTTTCTATTAGCGAAAATCCTTTATTAAGTTTATCAATATCATAAGAAATTGAAAAGGAGAAACAAATATTTATGTTTTATATTTGAAACGTTTAATTGTAGTATTTTAAATAAAATTTTGATGTTTGATTTCTAATTATTATTTTTTTTTTTAAATATAGATCTTACATTATGAAATTATAATTGAATGTAGATTTCTAATCCTACTCTATTTTTTCCACAACAAAACATAATTATTTCAAACCAATTCAAAATTTTGATAGAATTTATTTTAGTTCTAATTCTGATTCCAACAGCAGTCATAAGTGATTTTGGTACGTTGCAGTGTCGCACTAGTGACATGATATTCATCTATTTAATTTGTCATGTACTGGTGTCATCCTGTTTTGAACAGTGTTGACCCTGTAATGATCTCAGTTCTCAATGACTACAGGTGCAGCGGTTGGCAGGAGTTTATCAGTTGCGTAGTAGCAGCCAAGCTGCTGGGAAAAGAAGGTGATGATGATCTTCCTATATTTTAAAGAATTTATTGTAGTGTCTACAGTTGCAAATTTAATATATAGTCTGGATTTGTGGTTTCAGATTTGTGACTGTGATGCGAACACATTCTACATCAATGCCATCTCCAAGTGGTAGACAGCGCCTGGAAAAGGTTCCGTGGCATCACTATTTACATCTTTTTTTTTACTCAAATCACTAATTTCATCTTGAAATTTATTTATACATTGCATAGAATTTATGCTTCTCCTAATTTCATCCATACCCTTTGAGATACAGTGGGGCCCATCCTTTGCTTATTTTACCCACTCTTCCATCCCAATGCCATTGAAACTTCAAAACTGAAATTTGAAGCTTTTGATCATTCAACATTTGGATATTTATTTGAAACCTAAGGTTTTTTAACTGATATATCATAGACATGGTGTTTATAGGTTTTCAACCGTCTGTACTGTAAGTTTTTATAGCTCTGACTATTTCATGAACTTCAGTTGTTAGGAGTTGATGATGAGGAAGCTGATTTTTCTGTAATGGATCCTATGAACAACAAGTCGGTGAGTGCAGACAGAAGAAGACTGAGAAAGAAAAATGCTAAAAGGAATGATTTTAGACTGCAAGAACTTCAATCTGGCCAGAGCAAGACACCAAAGAACTCAGCCAGCAGAGGCAGCAGTAGAGTGAAGGACAAAAAAGGGAGCGGACAAAAAAGTTCATATGCTGATCAGCCACTGTCATTTGTATCAAGTGGCACAATCCACCCAGAAACTGTACAGGTTATAGCTGTTGATTCTGAAGAGACTGATAGTGCAACTAAGAAGGGTGCCACCAGCTCAGCTAATGCTGATATAGGTTCTTTTGAGGTACACACTACTGGTTTTGGTTCAAAAATGATGGCTAAAATGGGATTCACTGAAGGAGGAGGATTGGGGAAAAATGGTCAAGGTATAGCACAACCCATTGAGGTTATCCAAAGGCCCAAATCACTTGGTTTGGGTGTGGAATTCTCTAGCAACGTTGATGAGCCATCACCTAGGGACAAGGCTTTGAGTATTGGTACTTCTGAAAAGCGTGCCAAAAGCTTTTCAAGAATAGGTTCTTATGAAAAACATACAAAAGGCTCTTCAAGTTTTGGTTCCTTTGAAAAGCATACGAAAGGGTCTTCAACTTCAGGTGTTGGTTCTTTTGAAAAGCATACAAAAGGGTTTGGATCGAAGATGATGGCAAAGATGGGGTTTGTTGAAGGTTCTGGATTGGGAAGAGAATCACAAGGCATTACTGCTCCACTGGGTGCTGTTAGGTTACCAAAGTCACGAGGACTGGGCGCCAAAGGTTAATTTAGATGTCACTGTTCTAAATACCGGTCGTCGACCCAGTCAGAGCATTAAGTCGGTGGTCGGACTGGAGGGTCACTTACTGAACCGCATGACGAGAGGGTCATGTGTTTCCTATACGTTCCTTTCTAATTGTTTATTATTGCCCTAAATATTAATGATTCTGCATTGTAATTTAGCGTAACTGTGATTGTCTAAAGATCACTGTTATAATTATCTAGTTTAATTGCTTGTAGTTTTATAATTGTAGAAACAAAATAAGATAACTCGGTCCTACTTCTATGGAGGACATGTAGTTATGTTTTAGATTTTAAGATACCTGCTACATTGAATCTGAATTCTGACCAACTATTGAATGAACTCGTTGAGTTTTATGTTTCTGTATGATACTGTGCGGTGCCAATAGAATGGACAAATGATCTTCACAATTTGTATTATAATAATTAATTAGTGGATAGAGTTAAGACAAAATTTTAAGTAAGCAAAATGTAACTGTAAAATGAAAGTAAGTAAATGTGAGTTTGTAGTTAGTACTACCGCATCTGTTAGCAAATCATGAAAACTATTAGACACCAAGAAAATGATGCCAATGAAGCTATTCTCTCTTAAAAGTTAAAACCTTAATTCTTCAATAATGTTTTGGTTAATCTATCATCATCATAGCGATCATTTATGCCTTTCAGATATCAATTTAAACATGTCCTGTGTTTTGGACGAATGTTTTTCACTTGTTTGTAGTAGTATATCCAACTCACAGACAGCAAAACTAAAATAGTTTTTTCATTTATTATTTGGAATTTAATTATTTATTTAATATTTGGTATTTTGAGGGACAACATAACAATCCGACTAATGTAATTTCAACGCCTATGTTAACATAACATGCGTAACTGTACCCAAAAAAAAAAAAAAACATAACGTGTAACAAACTAAAAACTACTAGTAACATTATCTATTTTTAGAATTTTTTTTCCAAGTAGTTTAGTGGCTAGAATTTATTTTATAAGGTGAAATTATTTAAATTGTTACTATGTTATGATTTGTTAACTTACATATATATGTTATAAATTTTTTTACCTGCATTCAATCAAAATACGACGTGCAAATATTTATAAAATTATTTTACACATACGTCAAATAATATATTGACACATCATGTGATGTTTTTAAAACACGTGACATATCAGTATGTCATATTCATTAATTCATGTGACAACATATTATTAAAAACATATGTAAAATAATTTTACACTCATAGCAATTAAACTCTTTTACACCATTGATTTGTAACAATGAATCTCAATATTCATGGACAAAAATGTTTAGATCTGAGGTTGTCACGTTGACCAATTTGATTTCCACGTTCTGGCATTCTCCCATTTAGATCTAGAGTTCACCTCACCTAGCTTGGTGCAAAAGTTTCAAAATACTAACCCTTTACGTTAGTGTCAATTCAAAGAATACGTACATATAAAAATAAAGGGATATTTAAAATCACAACTTTAAACCTTATAACTTAAATCATAATTTTTTTATGCTCTCATTCGTAAGTTATAGTTTGTGCTCGAGAATATCAACTTAAACAAGTGAAGTTAGGTGATACCAATTTACATTATTTGTTGTATACTTAATAAAGTTCATAATAGTACGTGCGTGGCATAATTAACACAATTAAGTCAAGCCACTACATCTCCATAACAACAAATGTTAAACTAAGCAAATAGGCAGAAACCAACATTGTTTGAATAAAGATAGCTGTCTTTCAAATTTGCGTGTTAGGCAGGTAGCCCAATTCTGATGTGAATTTGATACTGTTGAGAATAATTCAAAGTTAGTTAAAATTGAGTTAGTTTGGTTGTTGCAAAAGCTGTTACTTGCTTTACAAGTAAAACAGAATTAGTTAGTGTGTAGGTTAGTTAGTTGAGTTAACTGCTATGTTAATAAGTAACCATAGTTGGTTAATGCTAACTCATTGGTTTTGTGTATAAAAACCATACTACACCATTGTAAAGAGAGATCAATTGATCATTAATGAATTTACCCCTTTTCTCTCATTCTTTCTCACAATTAGTTCATTCACATTCATCCATTCATTGTTCATAAGTTCTAACAAACTGGTATCTAGAGCCTCAAGGTTCGTGGCATTAAAGAATTGATCAAGATTCACTGCAATTTGATCAATTAACTCAGGAAGAAGATGACAAGTCAACTAGAAACACTCAGCAACAGTTTTGGTGGGAAATTGCCAATTCTTGATGCAAGCAATTGGGATCGATGGAATAAGCAAATGAAAGTGATATTTGGGTTTCAAGAAGTACAAGATGTGATTGAAACTGCTATCACTGAATTAGCAGCAGATGCAACAGACAATCAGAGGAATGCACATCGTGCATTGAAGAAGAAAGATTTCAAAGCAATGTTCTTCATTCATCAATGTGTTGATTTGGTGAATTTCCAGAAGATTGAGAATGCAACATCAGCTAAGGAATGTTGGGACATTCTTGAGAAAGCACACTCAGGGAATGAGAAGCTGAAGCAGGTTAGATTACAAACTTGGAAAAGGAAATTTGAACTGCTGCAGATGGAAAACAATGAAAGCATTGCAGATTACTTTAACAAGATCACAAACATCACAAATCAGATGAAGAGTTGTGGTGATACTTGTGACAATCAAACCATTGTTGGTAAGGTTATGAGAACTTTATCTCCTAAGTTTGATTATATCACTGTTGCAATAATGGAAACCAAAGATTTGTCAACATTGACATTGGATGAATTACAATGTACACTGGAGTCTCATGAACAAAGAATCATGGAAAGAACAAAAGATAGGGCCACTGATCAAGCATTGCAAGCTCATGCAGAGAAGAAAGGCAATGGCAAATGGAAGGGGAAAGATAAGTCCAAGAAGAATAATAATTCACAAGATAACTCAAAGAAAAACAATGATCAAGCTGAATCTTCATCTCAAGGCACTGCATCAAATCAAGATAAGAAAGGGAAGTTCAATTTGAAGAACATACAGTGCTATAATTGCCAGAAGTTTGGTCACTTTGCAAAAGATTGCAGAGGCAAGAAGGTTCCAAGGTATGGAGGAAAGAATAAGGCTGAAGCACATATTGCTCAGGAAGATAGTGACTCAGAGGTTGATCCAACACTGTACATGGCTACCATTACAGATATTGAAGATGATCAAGAACATTGGTATCTTGACACAGGTTGCAGCAATCACATGACAAGCCATAGAGATTGGCTAATCAACTTCAACAGTTCATCAAAAACTAAAATAAGGTTTGCAGACAATAGAACAATTCCAGCTGAAGGAGTAGGTGATGTGTTGATCAAAGGCAAGAAAGGAAATCAAGCCGTCATCACTGGTGTTCTATATGTACCAGACATGAAAACAAATTTACTAAGTTTGGGACAGTTACTAGAGAAGGGATTCATTATGCATATGGAGAATAACATCATGGAAGTGTATGATTCTCAGAACAACACTATTCTGAGAGCCCCTCTATCTCAGAATAAAACATTCCAAGTCACCTTGACTGCAAATCAATCCCAATGTCTGGCTACAATAAAGATCAATGACCAAGCTTGGTTATGGCATATGAGGTATGGTCATCTGAACTTTAAAAGCTTGAGTTATCTGCAAAACAATGAACTGGTCAATGGATTACCTGCAATTAAGATCCCTAGAGATATATGTCAACATTGCTTGATAGGCAAGCAAGCAAGAAAGTCTTTTGTCAAGAATACTGCAATGAGAGCTAAGCAGGTACTTAATGTAGTATATACAGATGTATGTGGTCCATTTGACACACTATCTTTAGGAGGAAACAAGTACTTTGTATCATTCATTGATGAATTCAGCAGAATGATGTGGATTCACTTAATGAAGAGCAAAGATGAAGTGCTTCAGAATTTTAAATCATTCAAACTGTTAGTTGAAAAGCAATCAGAAAAGAAGATTAAAATTCTAAGAAGTGATGGTGGTGGTGAATACACCTCAAATGAATTCAAGACATTTTGTTCAGAAAATGGAATTCAGCATGAAATAATAGCTCCATACACTCCACAACACAATGGAATGGCTGAAAGGAGGAATAGAACTATCATGAATATGACCAGATGCATGCTAAGAGAAAAGAATCTACCTCACAGCTTTTGGGGTGAAGCTGTAGTTACAGCCTGCTATGTTATGAACAGATGTCCTACAAAGCAAATAGATAAGGTACCAGAAGCAATTTGGTCAGGTCACACACCATCAGTGAAGCATCTTAGGGTATTTGGATGTCTTTGTCACAGACACATACCAGATCAAAAGAGGAAGAAACTTGATGATAAAAGTGAAATGATGATCATGATAGGATATCACACTGCAAGTGCCTATAAACTCTACAATCCAACCACAAAAAAGGTAACCAACAGTAGAGATGTCACTTTTGAAGAAGATAAGAGCTGGGATTGGAATGGAAATACAGCACAAGATAAAAAGTATGTTCCATTTCAGTTACTTGATGAAGAAGCAACTGAAGAAAACACTATGCTAACACCTCCAACAACTGCAAATGAGCCAGTTGTACTAAGAAGATCAGAAAGAGGAGGTATTCCAAACAGAAATCTGCAAGGGTATGAAACAATCCCAGATGACATGATCACACCAGATGGTGATATAGTGCATTTTGCATTATATGTAGACACTGAACCCTTGACATATCAACAAGCAGCAAAATATGAAGAATGGAGGGGAGCAATGGAGGAAGAAATAGCCTCAATTGAAAAGAACAACACATGGAACTTGGTCCATCTGCCTGCAAACAAGAGGCCTATAGCAGTCAAATGGATATACAAATTGAAATACCTACCTGATGGCACTATAGCAAAGTACAAAGCACGATTGGTTGCCAAAGGATTCCTACAGAAACAAGGTATTGACTTTACTAAAATCTTTGCACCTGTGGCAAGGATTGAAACTGTGAGACTAGTAGTTGCTATTGCAAATCACTTTGACTGGGAATTTGTTCAATTGGATGTCAAGTCTGCATTTCTCAATGGCAAACTTGAGGAGGAAGTATATATTGAACAACCTCAGGGTTTCATAGTTAAAGGAAAGGAAGATCATGTGTTGAAGCTGAACAAAGCATTGTATGGCCTAAAACAAGCACCAAGAGCTTGGAACATGAGAATAGATGAGTTTCTCAGCAAAAATGGATACTCAAAATGCACTGTTGAACATGGAATCTATGTCAAAGGTACATCACAGAATAGACTTTGCATAGTGTGCCTATATGTTGATGACTTACTAATAACTGGCAGCAGTAAAGATGAAGTTAAGAAGCTAACAAGTCTGCTAAGCTCAGAATTTGACATGACCAATTTAGGAGGTTTGAAATATTTTCTTGGGCTGGAATTCACTAAGACAAGTAGTGGTATGCTGATACATCAGAGGAAGTATGCTTCAGATATACTAAAGAGATTCAACATGATGGATTGTAATCCAGCTAACACTCCAATGGAAACTGCATCAAATTTGAATGCTGATGATGAAGGTAAATCTGTGAATAGTACTCACTATAAACAGATGGTAGGAAGCCTTAGATATGCTTGCAACTCAAGGCCAGATATATGTCATAGTGTAGGGATTGTTAGCAGATTTATGCAATCACCTAAACTGTCACATATGCAAGCAGTGAAGAGAATCCTAAGATACCTACAGGGCACAATTGACTATGGTGTTTTGTACACCAAAACAGATGAGAACCAAAAGAAGCTTGTTGGTTATTGTGACTCTGACTGGTCAGGTGATAAAGTTGAAAGAAGAAGCACAATGGGATACATCTTCACATTGTTCAATTGTCCAATCTCATGGAGTTCAAAAAAGCAAAGTGTAGTTGCCTTATCCACATGTGAAGCAGAATACATTTCTGCCTGCAATGCTGCTTGCCAAGGAATCTGGTTGCTAGCATTACTGCAGGAAATGAAGATTGATATTGAACAGGAAGTAGAGCTAATGGTTGACAACAAATCAGCCATTAATCTGGCCAAAAACCCTATAGCTCATGGAAGAAGCAAACATATAGAAACAAAGTTTCATTTTTTGAGAGATCAAGTTACAAAGGGGAAGATCAAAATGACTTACTGCAACACAGAAAAGCAAATGGCAGATGTGCTCACTAAGCCATTGAAGATTGATAGATTCAAGGATTTAAGAAGAATGATGAATGTTCAAAGTCTTGAGACTTTGAATTAAAGGGGTGTGTTGAGAATAATTCAAAGTTAGTTAAAATTGAGTTAGTTTGGTTGTTGCAAAAGCTGTTACTTGCTTTACAAGTAAAACAGAATTAGTTAGTGTGTAGGTTAGTTAGTTGAGTTAACTGCTATGTTAATAAGTAACCATAGTTGGTTAATGCTAACTCATTGGTTTTGTGTATAAAAACCATACTACACCATTGTAAAGAGAGATCAATTGATCATTAATGAATTTACCCCTTTTCTCTCATTCTTTCTCACAATTAGTTCATTCACATTCATCCATTCATTGTTCATAAGTTCTAACAGATACCGCAAGATGGTTGAAAGCTTCATAGCTTCTAAAATTCAATGGAATGTGTTTGACGAGTGTAATTGAGTTGGTAGTTATAAGATATATCATTAAAGGAGTTGAAGTTTGAAATTTTTACATTTAAAAAATGAGTCTAGTCACTAAATTTTTTTTTTTTTTGACAAAAGGTTTAGTCACTAAACTATATATAACAAAAAAAATAAAAAATTCAATGTAATGTTTTTTTTTTTACACAAATTCAATGTAATGTTGAGTATAGCTAAAAGTTATATTTGTCTATTCGAATTTGGACAGAAATCTCACGGTTGATATGTGGATTTTTTATAGTATTATTACTTTGTCTATGAAAAAAAAAAGAAATTATACTTGTGTGAGTGAGACCAAGGTAAAAAAAATTATATATGTACAACCCATAAAATAAATTTAATATATATAGTAATTATTTTCTCATAGAAACTCAATAAATAATATAAAAGTAATAAAATTAATTAGGAGAAAAAATTGTTTATAACTTATCCGATATTAATTAATACAAATAATTTTCTTCACTGTATTTTATTTTATTACTAAAAAAAATTAATTAATGTTTGGATTATATTATTTGTAATAAAATAAATAGCATTTTCACTATATCTTTAATAAATTAAAGTGAATATATAGTTTTAAAACTAAAATAGATAACATTTTTATTTACTTTTTCTATAGTCATGTCACTTGAAGAAATTTTATTTGAGCCATGGACAATTTTTTTTTTTGCCACCAGTTAAATCTGGTTCGGATGTCAGTTCTGACATCATGAACAAATATTAAATATAAAAAATCAATTCTTTTAAACAAGATTAAACCTTGGTTATTATCCATGTTATAGGAGATAAGTGGACCCAATTTTCGATTGTTAAAATAAATAATATTTTTTAAATTGTGATAAAGGAAGAAGATACCGATATATTAAGATGATATTAATGGTACACACCTTAAGTTTTTGTATAAATCAATACACAAAAGGCCAAAAATTAAAGTTATGGTGGCTTGACAAACAAACAAGACACTCCAAGTTGTCACCTCAACACTCAAGTGAAGCTTAAGTATCGATCATTAGTTGGTTTAACGATGATTGACGTTGAAATTAGTAGGGAGAATCACGGTTCGATCACCCACAACTGCAATCGGGAGGGACCGAAACTACTTGATGTCAGAACTGACCCTCGATCCAGATTAAATTGGTGGTGAAAGAAAAAAAGTGAAACTTTTTTCTGTTGAGTTGTCATTTGGCTAAAACATAAAGATGAAGTGAATTTCAACAGTGTTAAAACTAATATTGCAGCATAATAAATATATCAATACATTCTAAAATTAGTGGTTGCAAAAATAATGTCAAAATATCTTTGTATTGTATAGCGTTAATCAATAATCTCTCATTTATTTTTATGAAGTTCATTATAACCGCTTCTATCAACCCGACAACTTAACTAAACGCAATCAAGTACTAATCGTTAATTGGTTCAGTGACACTAAACTTGGTAGGCATGATCATAATTCGGTCCCCGCAACTGCGATCGAAAGAGATTGAAATTACTTAATGTCAGAATTGACAATCGAACCAAATTAAACTGGTAGTGAAAAGCCAAATGCAATCAAGTGACCCACCTTCAAATCAACCCCTTGAAATGTCTTGTCAATTTATCCTACCACCATAACTTCATTTCCCAACCATTTATGCACCATTACACAAAACTTAAAGTTGTGTCGCATTAAATCTATGTTTTATATCACGGTTATGTCAAAATTATGGAAATTAACCGTGGTTTTACAGAAATTACAATCTATGTAATTTTTAAAAAGTTACGGTGAATCACCGTAATTCTGAGACCGTTAATCAAATATAGACTAAATAAAGTGAAGGATATCATCGTAATTTTACTTATTTGAGAAAAAGGTGAAACTCATGAATCGCATGATAAAAGGGAGCAAGCATATAAATGTGCAGTAAGTCCCACGCTTCACCGTCGGTGCCTGCACGACATCGTTCTGAGTCTCTTTTCCATCAATTTTCTTCAAGATCTCGTCTTATACCCTCAATCTCAATTTCTAAGGTGACTTCAATTCACATCTCTACCTATACATAAACGCATTTGCATTGCATTGTTTTGCATAATTTTGCATTGTTTATCTCTGAACTGAAAAAAAAAAAAAACTAGTTAAAGATTCTTATTCAATTTACTTGTTATTTTTTTGTTTTGTTGACATTTTCCTTATCTGGGTCTTTCAGATCTGATTCAAATTGTTCCAAAAATGGAGTCTTTTCACAAATTCAGAATCTTGGTCTTGGTTTTCTGTTTGGCATTTTTTCAAACAGGTTATGGGTTTTACCTTCCAGGTAGTTACCCTCACAATTATGGTATTGGTGATGAATTGTCTGTGAAGGTGAATTCAATTACTTCAATTGATACTGAAATGCCATTTAGTTATTATAGTTTACCATTTTGTAAGCCTCAAGGTGGTGTTAAGGATAGTGCTGAGAATCTAGGTGAACTCCTTATGGGGGATCGGATCGAGAATTCGCCTTATAGGTTTAAGATGTACACCAATGAGACTGAGGTTTTTCTGTGTCAAGTTGATAAGTTGTCTGGTGATCAGTTCAAGATCTTGACGGAGAGGATTGATGAGATGTATCAAGTTAATCTAATACTTGATAATTTACCTGCTATTCGTTTTACGAAGAAAGATGAGTACTTTTTACGGTGGACTGGGTACCCTGTTGGTATTAAGATTGAGGGTGTGTATTATTTGTTTAACCATCTTAGGTTTAATGTTCTTGTCCATAAATATGAGGAGACCAATGTGGCTCGAGTTATGGGAACCGGTGATGCGGCTGAGATGATCCCTCCTGTTGGTAAGGAGGGATCTGACAAGCCGGGGTACATGGTTGTTGGGTTTGAGGTTATACCTTGTAGTATTATGCACAATGCTAATTCGGTTAAAAACTTGAAAATGTATGAAAAGTACCCGTCGCCTATCAAATGTGATCCATCAACTGTGGCAATGCCTATCAAAGAAGGCCAGCCCATTGCATTTTCCTATGAGGTAACCTTTGAGGAGAGTGATATCAAGTGGCCATCAAGATGGGATGCTTATTTGAAGATGGAGGGAGCCAAAGTCCATTGGTTCTCGATCCTCAATTCGTTAATGGTGATCACTTTCCTTGCTGGTATTGTTCTTGTTATCTTCCTGAGAACTGTTAGGAGGGATCTGGCCAGTTACGAGGAGCTTGATAAGGAAGCTCAAGCACAGATGAATGAGGAGTTATCTGGTTGGAAGCTTGTTGTGGGGGATGTTTTCCGCGCTCCATCGAACCCTGCTTTGTTGTGTATAATGGTTGGTGATGGAGTTCAGATTCTAGGGATGGCTATTGTCACAATATTGTTTGCTGCACTTGGATTCATGTCACCAGCTTCTCGCGGAACACTCATCACAGGTATGCTGTTTTTCTACCTGGTACTTGGTATTGCTGCTGGTTATGTTGCAGTTCGACTATGGAGAACACTCGGGAACGGAGATCAGAAAGGTTGGATTTCAGTTGCATGGAAAGCTGCTTGTTTCTTCCCTGGTATTGCCTTTTCTATCCTCACAATCTTAAACTTCCTATTATGGGGAAGCCACAGTACAGGAGCCATTCCATTTTCACTCTTCGTTATATTGCTTTTGCTTTGGTTCTGCATTTCTGTGCCACTTACACTTGTTGGTGGCTACTTTGGAGCAAAAGCACCTCACCTTGAGTATCCTGTTAGAACCAACCAAATTCCTCGAGAAATTCCACAGCAGCGGTATCCGTCATGGCTTTTAGTTCTAGGTGCTGGCACCCTTCCATTTGGTACCCTTTTCATCGAGCTCTTCTTTATCATGTCCAGCATTTGGATGGGTCGCGTTTACTACGTTTTTGGGTTTCTCTTCATTGTTTTGATTCTTCTCGTCGTGGTTTGTGCCGAAGTATCTCTAGTTCTAACTTACATGCATCTCTGCGTGGAGGATTGGAGATGGTGGTGGAAATCATTCTTTGCTTCCGGTTCTGTTGCATTGTACATCTTTTTGTATTCCATAAACTATCTTGTATTTGATCTCAAGAATTTGAGTGGACCTGTTTCTGCAACTCTTTACTTGGGATATTCACTCTTCATGGTACTAGCAATCATGTTGGTGACCGGCACAGTTGGGTTCCTCTCTTCATTCTGGTTCGTGTATTACTTGTTCTCTTCTGTGAAGTTGGATTGAGTGAGGACTTAGCTCTACAGAGAACTGTTTCTATCATGAGGACCCTTTGGAAATGTTCAATCTATATGTTATTTTATTTCAGTTCATTTTATTAGGAATCACAGGAAATTTTATAGAGAAATAATGTTATCCAGTTTTGCTTATTTCATTGTTAGATATAATATGACTGCATAGCATTCTGAAGTTTATAATGTACTTTGGCAGTTGAAGTTGGGGAATGCAATTTAGATCTTCATGACCTTGTATGCACTAGTTATATTTTCGTTTTATTTCGCATTTGTTTGCTCTTATGAAAAATAAAATAAAAAACAATATTTGTTGTTTATTGGTTATGCTACTTACTCTTGTAGTTTGCAGACAATAATTGCCCTTTTTTCTATATTTAGAAAGAAAAAAAGTTGCCCATTTTGGGGTCTAATTGTTATTGGAAAAGCTCTTTTGAGAAACAACTATGTTATATTATGTATTTGAGCTTGGCAAGCAATCAAGGAATGTATTTGAGATATGATAAGACTTATTGATTTAATGATGAATAATGCATTTCTGAATGATGCAAAGATATTTTATTTGTGCATATTAGATAAAGACTTGTATTATTATTAATGAAATTGTTGGTGCTGGTGGTTGGAATTTGTTTTTCAAGACATAGTATTGGTTACAACTTTTTGTGATTTGTGTGTTACTATAATATAATAGTCTGGTGCTACTGCTGATGCTTACTAATAGAGAACATGCAAAAGGGGTGTGGATACTAATAAATCAAATATGAACACCTTTTTACTATTTTAGATTAATCACTCAATTATCTTGAATGACATGTAAAGAGTGTGATTATTCATTATTTTTTTCAAGTAGTTTGGTGGATAGAATTCCACCCTTAAAGTGAATAATAGAGTATTCGAAGTTCGAACTCCGACTTCTGCAAATATAATACCATGTTTCTTAAGCACCTATTAGTGTATTATAGATAATAATTTTGTATTAAAATTGGACATTTTATTTCAACCAATATTCGGTCCACTGGACCGTTTAATATGGTTTGAGGGTCAGTTTTAATATTAAGTTGTTTCAGCTCCTGTCGATTGCAGTGTGATTAACGGGACAAATTTAGCAGACAATAATAATAATGCAACAATTATGTAACCACACGCTAACTACATTTCTGCTAATCAAGTATGTACCAATTTCTGTTTCTGCATTATTACTTACTTCAGCCACCTGCCGTAGCATCCACGTATTAACTACGTGGTCATGTATCCACCATAAGCTAAATAGATTATCTGATATATTTCAACATCACTCAATGTACTATATAAAACAAAATGACAGAAATGCTGCTGATATTTCAATATTTATTCATTGGATTATCCAAAACTAAATGACAATAAAGTCATTCCAATAGTTGGACAAAAAACAAACGTTTCTAAATTGTTTTGCTTTTACCAAAATTATACTTTTCCACAAGTCAAAAAGTAGAAAATATAATAAATAAAAGACACCAAGAAATTTAGTACTTAAAAAGAATCATGAGAGTGATGTATATTCCTTAAAAGCCAAAGAAAAAAAGAAAGAAGTATTATCCTTTAATTACATGCCTAGGATATTTTCTGGTTCTGAGAAAGGAGAATTCAAGAAATGGAAGATGGGTCTTATATAGCAGGTGGTGTGACTAAGGTGAGGGCAGATCAATATAATGGGAAGGTCACAGTTCATGTCATCGTTGCTTGCATTGTTGCTGCCATTGGAGGGTCTCTCTTTGGCTATGATGTTGGAATTTCAGGTTCTGTAATATTTCATACTCTTTTAATCCAAATTTTGATGATTTTATAATATTTCATCTACTACATAGGTTGAATTTCACTGACTTACTTGAGAATAAGAAAAAGAGATAATGTCTTTCGCGCCTAATATTTACTAACAAGATATAATGTTTTAAAAGTCGAACCACATTGTCCACCGTTGGGTTATTTTATTTGATTGGTTTAACCGCGAGTCATCTGAGTGTTTTAAAGTAGTTCAATCATGACTCAGAGGTCTCGACAGTTTGATATCTGGTTCGATTTTTAAAACATTGTATGATATTACCAAGTCTACCGGATAAAAATTTGAAGATCGGGTTCAAATAGATACGGGAAAGGCTTTCTCCCTAAGTGGAATCGGTGGAATGCCTTGCATATCTAAGAAAGATTATGCAACTTTTCAACCTCTTCCAACCAAAATAACAAATGATTCAAATCAAGTTTGGGGACTCTGAGCTATCTTAATGTCGATACATATTATATCGAAATAAGCATGTGGCATCGTGCATATTTATCAATTTTCTTATCAGAATCTGTAAATAAGCAAAACCTTTACGGTCATTTATGGGAAAATTGATGCATGTGTCATGATTAACAGGAGGAGTTACTTCTATGGATGACTTTCTTCGTAAATTTTTCCCCTCAGTTTACGAGCAAAAAATGCATGCACATGAAAACAACTACTGCAAGTATAACAATCAGGTCCTTGCAGCATTTACTTCTGTTTTATACATTTCTGGTTTAGTTGCAACTTTGGTGGCATCTCCAGTTACAAGGAAGTATGGACGGAGAACAAGTATCATCGTTGGTGGTATCAGCTTTCTCGTTGGATCAGTTCTGAATGCCGCAGCTGCTAATCTAGGAATGCTTATCGTAGGTCGAATCATGCTTGGTGTTGGCATTGGTTTTGGAGATCAGGTAGTTAATTTTTTCCTATAACCTTTGGATTCTTATGCAAATACAAACTCTTTTTTATGTAAAATATTGGTGTATAAAAAGAGCAATCAAGCAACTATTTTGTGTTTAAATCCAAGCTCAAAAGTCTGCATAACCAAATTATCAAACGTTCAACGATTTGAACTACGCATAGAACGAATTAAAGGGTCGAGATTCAAACCTGAAGAAAATACCAACATAACAAATAATATACTTACATTTTGCCTCTAAAAAAGGTATGAAAAATGTGATCGCCAATATTCATTACGTCGATGTTAATGTGGGCTCATATATAATTTTAAAGGCAGTAATGTGATGAAACAGTAAATGATTCAATAAAGTATGTTTGCAGTTATACCTTAAAGTTGAGAAATTACTATAGTTACTCCTCTCCTCCTTATGGTTATTTTGAAGGCGATTCCTCTTTACTTGTCAGAGATGGCGCCAACTCACCTACGAGGAGGCCTAAACATGATGTTTCAAGTTGCAACCACTTTTGGCATTTTTACAGCAAATATGATCAATTTTGGAACACACAATATTAAACCATGGGGGTGGAGGCTGTCTCTTGGACTTGCTGCAGTACCGGCTCTTTTAATGACTATTGGAGGGATATTCATTCCGGAAACTCCAAATAGCTTAGTAGAACGAGGATCAAAGGAAAAAGGAAGGAAGGTCCTTGAAAAAATCCGAGGAACAAAAAATGTTGATGCAGAGTTCCAAGATATGGTTGATGCAAGCGAGTTTGCAAATTCAATAAAGCACCCTTTCCGAAACATACTTGAAAAAAGATACAGGCCAGAGTTGGTTATGGCTATCTTCATGCCTGCGTTCCAGATTCTTACCGGCATAAATTCGATTCTCTTTTATGCTCCAGTGTTATTTCAAAGCATGGGATTCGGCAGAGACGCGTCTCTTTACTCCTCAGCCTTGACTGGAGGAGTTCTTCTCTTCTCAACATTCATTTCTATTGCAACAGTAGATAGATTGGGGAGAAGACCCTTACTCATCAGCGGTGGAATACAGATGATTATATGCCAGGTTAGAGAACTCTTTCTTTTATGCACATTCCAATTATGCATGCAATATAAGAACCATGACCTTAGGAAATACTGCTAGAAGCTGAATATATACGGATTTGGATTTCACACAGTTATTGTGTGCACGTAGTAACTGCTGCGTCCGATAAAAAAATAATGAACTGCGTTAAGCACCTACAACAGGCAATCCAAATCCGACATTTATTTTGTATGGTATGAAGAGAGGCTCACTTTCTTAGAATTGGGAGTTGAGCCTAACTCAACCTTACAAAACCGGCTTATAAGGTGAGAATTAAAACTCTTAACACCTCGCAATTTGTATTTGCAAACTACTAAATGATTATACTCTCATTTTTCACATGACCAGGTAATAGTTGCTATCATTTTGGGAGTGAAGTTTGGAGAAAACCAAGAATTATCAAAAAGCTATTCAATATTGGTTGTAGTTGCAATATGTCTATTTGTTCTAGCTTTTGGATGGTCATGGGGGCCACTAGGATGGACAGTCCCAAGTGAGATATTTCCATTAGAAATCCGATCAGCAGGGCAAAGTATAACAGTTGCCGTAAACCTTCTCTTCACTTTCATAATCGCGCAGGTGTTCCTTACCCTTCTATGTTCATTCAAATTTGGGATCTTCCTGTTTTTTGCTGGCTGGATAACCATCATGACCATATTTGTTATTTTGTTCCTACCTGAAACCAAGGGAATTCCCATTGAAGAGATGTCATATATGTGGAGGAAACACTGGTTCTGGAAAAAGATACTTCCAGAGACAACATGATGTAGTTTGATGAAAACCTACTTAGGTATGTTATTAACTGCTCATAATGCAGTAAATAACTGAAAATTTCATCCAGTATCAATAGTTGACCCTTCATTTGCTGCAACATAGTACATACAACTATAAAGCATAAAAGAAGTGTATGTTTGGTTCCACCACAGGAGCCGAAATTTGATTATAAAGGTGTAGAATAAATTTTTATATGTTTAGATGTTCTCAAGTATAATTTGATTTTGATTCTAAAATTGATTATAACTTGAAGTTATAATTTGTAGTTTTTACCCCGACAATGTGTGTGTGTGACGAACTAGAACAATTAATTTCATCTATCAAATTATAATTAACGGTTAGGATTGTATTACTATTAAAAATAATCAACACTTTGCTTCCCTCACAACACATATTAGCCAAACCATCCACACATTTATTAAACTCTCTGTAAGAGTGACAAACTTTAACCTCCCCTCCTTCTCTAGCAATTGATGGATTTCACCAACATTACCCAGATCTTTATGATTTAATGAATCGACAACCACACAAGAGTCGACATGAAGCTCCACTAGTCTAAATCCTCGGCGGTGAGCTAATTTTAAACTTTCAAACACTCCACAAAGCTCGGCTACAAAAGCACTACAAACTCCATGAAATTTCAAAGAGCCACAAATCCAATCGCCATTTCTGTCTTGCAAACGACATCCACAACCTGCTTTTTGTAACCTTTTGTTGTTTTTGAATTTAAAACTTCGGTGTTGAAAAAATATGCCGTCGAAAAAATTAGCAGGTCAAGTTCAAACTATCAACCACGAAGTTCTTAAGATAAAACATCCAAGTTCAAATTATATCACTCTCTATAAGACGCCTCGTAGTACTGCCCAAAATTGTGCAAGGCATACTATCAACCACGAAGTTCTTAGGATAAAACATCTAAGGCAGACTATCTTTAATTTCGGTTACTAAAATATTAATACATCCTCAGGCCCAAACCGAGCCGAGCAGGCGGCAGCGGCCCATGTGATGGTCAAGTTGAGAAAACACACTCATTTTGAAATGGAGTGAGAAATAGTAAGTTGATATGATAGCGGGACCCCTAATTATCATAAAATGTGTCTAGCTAGCTTACCGGCCTTGTGTTCAATACTTTGGATTCTAGAAACTAGCCTTCTTTTCTACGTTGAGTGCGGCAGTAATAATGAATAAACAGAAATTACAGATGAGGTGAAATGAATATTAAGTTGAAGTTCTGTTTTCAACTGAGCAATTTTTGTATGTTATTTGATAAAAGAATCACGGAACAAACAAACAGTTATACTTACTTTATTAGACTTGTTTTCATTTCCCACCAACAAAAAACAAACTACTTTAGACTTTGTTGTATATATATAATTGAAGGTTAGGTGTGTGTGTTCAGCCTTCTTCAATAAAGTATTATTATACCTTACATGCCACTGCTGCCCCTAATAAGGAAATGGAAGATGGGTCTCCTTCCACTAGTACTACAGCAGGTGTGGATGATAAGAAGGGAAGGGCAGAGCAATACAAAGGGAGGGTCACTGTTCATGTTATCATTGCTTGCATTGTTGCTGCAACTGGTGGCTCCCTCTTTGGTTATGACGTTGGAATTTCAGGTTCTATTCTGTCATAATCCCTTCACTTTCAAATTATCATTCCATATTTTGATTCATTTTTTTCTGCAATAAATTCTGTCTCTCTTTCTCTCTTTCTTGTTAGAAAATTTCAACCACTTGTTTATTTTTGTGGTTCTTATTACACAAGCTGTGTTTGATAGGTAAGTCTATGGTGTACAACTAAAATAAGTTTTAGTGTTTTACACCTTACAGAAACTTATTTTCACCATTGGATTACTAAGTCTCACAATAAGTTCAAACGAGATACGATGAGACATATTGATTTAACGGTGAAAAACAAACTTGTAGATGGTGCAATACTTTTTTTTTTTTTTTTGAATCAGCAAATTTATTAAGCTTCCTTCAATACAAGAAGTATTTGAAGGAGCAAGAAAAAGGAGAGAAAACACCTTACAGCACAGAGCATAAAGCCCCTCAAAAACAAAGGGCAAGGATCCACCTATACAACCAAAACCAAGGCCCCTACAAACTGAGCAAAACAAAAAAAATACGCTCCAACACAAACAAAAGGAAATCAGTGAAAATAAACCAAACCCCTAAGAAGCCGGAATCTGCCACCACAAAAATCAGGCCGAAACCAAGCAAGTCGGCACCGCAGCAAAACCTCAAGCAAGTGGTGCAATACTTATTTACTTGTGCACATTAGACAAAGCCGTATTTGTAAGCTGAAAGGGGACGGATGGATTGAATTTCACTGATATATAAGACTTGATTTGATGAGAGAATAAGGAAAGAAAAATGAATCTCATAAATTCCATGATATCTACTATTTTGACTTTGACACAACTCTTGCCTTTGGGACAAAGACATTGGTATAATCTATTATGATGATCTGACACCTAACGAAATTCATAGAAATCTCCCCTCCCTATTAATCAAACCGGGACTTTATCGGATTTAGATTCATTGCAGCCGAATCTCCTACAGTTCCCTACAGTCCACAAATTTACATACACATTTGATCTCTCCTTTTATCAGAATCTTTATAGTCATTTATTTATTATCAGAAAATTTACACATGTGACATTGTTAACAGGAGGAGTTGCTTCCATGGATGACTTTCTTCAGATTTTCTTCCCTGCAGTGTACAAACATAAACTGGAAGCACATGAAAATAACTATTGCAAGTATAACAATCAGGGCATTTCTGCATTTACCTCTACTTTATACATTTCTGGTTTTGTTGCATCTATAGTCGCAGCTCCAGTTACAAGGAAGTACGGACGGAGGACAAGTATCATAATTGGTGGTATCAACTTTCTCATTGGCTCAGCTCTGAATGCTGCAGCTGTTGATCTGGAAATGCTCATCATAGGAAGGGTTCTTCAAGGTGTTGGCATTGGATTTGGAAACCAGGTAGCAGCACCTTTTTCCCTATAATCCATTCTTAAGCAAATACAAACTATTTTTTATGTAAAACATTGGTTTATTTATTAGAAGAACAACCGAGCAACCGCTTATCGTGTTTAAAACCAAAGTCTAAAAGTCTAGATAACTAAAGTATCAAATGTAGCTTTGTAAAGTGACTACCAACTTTAATGATAATGTAGGGTCATCAAATTTTACACCAAAAAAAAAAAGGAAGTAATGGGATGGAAACAATCAAGGGTCCAATAAAGTATGTTTAAGTTAGAAGATAATCTAGTTATACTATACCTTTTTGAAGGCTATTCCGCTGTATTTGTCAGAGATGGCACCAACTCATTTTCGTGGAGCCCTGAACATGATGTTTCAAGTCGCAACCACTTTTGGGATTTTTACAGCAAATATGATCAATTATGGAACACAACAGATTCAACCATGGGGGTGGAGGTTGGCCCTTGGCCTTGCTGCAATACCAACTCTTTTGATGACTGTCGGAGGAATATTTATTCCAGAGACTCCAAATAGCTTAGTGGAAAGAGGATCAAAGGAACAAGGGAGGAAGCTCCTCGAAAAAATCAGAGGAACGAATGAGGTCGACGCAGAGTTCCAGGATATGCTTGATGCAGGTGAATTGGCAAACTCAATAAAGCACCCTTATTGGAACATCATTAAAAGAAGATATAGACCGGAGTTGGTCATGGCTATCTGCATGCCTGCATTCCAGATTCTGACCGGCATAAATTCAATTCTCTTTTATGCTCCAATGCTGTTTCAAAGCATGGGATTTGGCAGACAGGCATCTCTCTACTCCTCAGCCTTGACTGGAGTAGTTCTTGCCGCATCAACATTCATTTCCATTGCAACGGTGGATAGATTGGGGAGGCGACCCTTACTCATCAGTGGTGGAATACAAATGATTATATGCCAGGTATGGAAAACTCTTGGTTTAATGCAAATTCCAATTGTGCTTACAAGAACCATGATTTAATCTAACACATTTTTTCACAAAAACAGGTTATAGCTGCCATAATTTTGGGTGTGAAGTATGGAGAAAACCAAGAATTATCAAAAAGCTATTCGATATCAGTTGTAGTTGCACTTTCTCTATTTGTTCTAGCTTTTGGATGGTCATGGGGGCCATTAGGATGGACAGTCCCAAGCGAGATATTTCCATTAGAAATCCGATCAGCAGGACAAAGTATAACAGTTGCTGTAAACCTTCTCTTCACTTTCATAATCGCGCAGGCATTTCTTTCCCTTCTGTGTTTATTCAAGTTTGGGATATTCCTGTTTTTTGCTGGTTGGACAACCCTAATGACCCTATTTGTTGTTTTTTTCCTACCTGAAACCAAAGGAATTCCCATTGAAGAGATGTCAATTTTGTTGAGGAAACATTGGTTCTGGAAAAGAATATTAACTGATCATGATGCGGCATTTAACTGAAAATTTCAGGCAAAATCGATAGCTTATCCTTTATATGTTGTAATTAAGTACACTACTTGATGTGGCATATAAAGCAAGTTATTTGAAAAAGAACAATGTGAAAGAAGTTTATATATTTGTGGAAAAAGAGAATGTTGAATTAATAAGAAATAAAGGACCTAAGGTAGCTTACATGCCGCCGCGGTTGACTTCAATCTGGTCCCCTCTGAACACTGGGTGGGTGAAAGTAAATTGTGATTAGAGTTTTTTTCAAGCTAGAGCAGGTATAAGTGACATTTAGGGAAAGCTTAGGAGGTGTTAATGTAACTTTGGCATGACTATCACCATCAATTTTGAAATTGTGTGAAAAAAGTGTAGATGAACATTCAAAATAATTTGTATCTAATTTCACTCCATATTGAAATCTTTGTGAAATGAACATTCAAAATAATATCTAATTTCACTCCATATTGAAATCTTTGTGAAATGAACAATACATATAATTGTATCTAATTTCGCTCCATATTGAAATTAGTAAACTTCATTTTGTGTCATATCATACATAGGTATCACTCTCTTTTACAAGTTTGTCATGTTATAGTTTGTCTTAGTCTATGAGGTCTTGTGGCTATTGAAACAGATGTCACAACATTATTCTTGAGACTTTGTTCTTTTATACATGTTATTTTTTAGCTTATTAGTTCAGTTGGCAGAGACATCGCATTTTATATTAGAGTTTGAATCTCAGACACTCCACTATTCACCTTTTAAAGGTGGATGGAATTTCTGGCCACTAACTTCTTGACAAAAAAAATAAGAGTATTTGTGTGTGAGTGATAATGTGGTGCATGCTCAATAATAAACGTTTTTTCTTTTTACCATGCTCCAGAATAAACATTGGTTCTCCAATTATTGTTTCATCATTCATGGAGTGGTCTTATAATGATCAAGCCCCACTCATGTCAATATATACCCCACCGAACAGCCATGGAGTGCCCATGACCATGACAAAACCTAACAATAGAAAACCATGGATTGATATTGTCACGTGTTAAAACATTATTTGCAAAAAAATATATATCGTTATAAAATTAACCAAAATAAGAATAAGATACAGAAGAATAAAAATAAAAGAGAAAAGGAGAAATAATTAATAGAGTTTTGTATTATATATCCTCTTCACAAGATCATCCTTACAATAATACATGGATCCTAGCTATTTATATAGGACACTTGTGATTAAGTTACAAACTTACCAAGTGTCTAACATAATGTATGACCAACTTAAGCATTAAGAGCACTAACATTAAGACCACTAATTTGAGGTAATTGACATTCACCACATAACACTTACTCTTAGATGTCAACTACAAATATATTGTTAAAACCTTATTTAGTAAAAAATCCATGGAGAAAATTCAAGTGAAGAAAAAAAAAATACATCATTTGTGAGTTCGAAGTATCTCATTAAGAAATTGGATAATGTTAGGGCACATGTTAAGAAGATAAATATAGGAAAATTTTATTAAACTTCTGGTATATTTAATTCTCTAAACATTAAATTCTTTGTATTATTAAATGCTATATTTCTATTTTTAGGTAGTTTAACATGTGCCCTTAGGGCACAAGTTAACAACACCCTATATATAATAACCTACTAGTTATTCTCATAAAAATTCCGCAGTACAGTAACTTTTTTTTAGAGGAAACAACCACAAATCTCTTAGATGTGTAGATTCACAAATTTCAACCTAATATCTTCTCGACAATGTCTGGTGTATTTTTAAAATTTCTGCATGATATTTATTGCGTTGAACTCAATAAAATGGTCGTACTGATAATAAGGAAACTGATGGTGCAAAATTAAAGACATGACATTTTGCCATTTTGGAACAGAAGATGGAGACTTTTTTGGGTTGGTGAACTGGAGGGTACATCCATTGAGTGGTGTATAGATATGAGAAGAGTACTAACGAGTGGATGTTGTTTAAGGATTCAAAACTTCTGTCAGAAATCTATGATAGATTTATTACAATCACAAATATATTTTCCACTCACAAATTTTATTTTATTTTTAGAAAAGGCAAATGCTAACATGTGTCCCAAGGGCACATTTTAAGGTGCATTTAATTAACTAATATTTCATTTAATTTACTTTAAAAATAGTAATAATCAACTCTATTAATTAAAATATATGGTCCACTATATTTATTACCTATTTAAAAGAATTGGAAAGAAAAAATATTATATGCTGCCAAATTTAATTTATGATGACGCGCATGATTATACAACCATAATTATATGATTCCAATTTTTGTTTTTGTTTGTTAACAATCAGGCTTATAGTACTCCTGGTAATACTACTTAATTAATGATGACTTGTATTTTTTGCTTTTTCTCGGTGAACAAGACCGAATATTATAGTATTATGTTGTAATGGTAACGAATGCTAGTACTATTTTAGCTTTTGAATTGCTAATATGTTTTAGAATTTTATAATACTTACTTATAATTTATTTATTTTTTCAACTTAAAAAAAGGTTTGACAAAAAAAAAGCTTTGTAGCAAATTTTTTTTTGACCAAACGCGTGATCATACATCAAGTATTTGGCAAGTATCATATTTTGTCTATGCAATTTTTTTAAATAGGTAATAAATATAGTGAACTATATCTTTTAATTAATAAAGTTGATTATTGCTATTTTTGAAGTATATTAAATGAGATATTGGTTAATTAAATGCACCTTAAAATGTGTCCTTAGGGCACATGTTAGCAGAACCCATGTGACTGGAGGGAGTATAAAATAATATAAAGTTGCATAGCACTAAAACAAAAATAAAGAATAATCAAATATTGAGATTCGGTTAATGACTCTCCGTATGACAAATTGTTTTGAAGAATTCGAGTTCGATTTTTTGTGGGAATAATTTTTTACCATATTTTACTTTTGCGGTCGAACTCTAAATTATCCCTTTCCTTGTGAACCAGACGGTTGATAAAAAAAATAAAAATAAATAAAGAATACAAAAATACAATTAATTTTCTAAAGGGTTCTGCTAACATGTGCCCTAAGGGCACATTTTAAGGTGCATTTAATTAACCAATTTAGAGTTCGACCGCAAAAGTAAAATATGGTAAAAAATTATTCCCACAAAAAATCGAACTCGAATTCTTCAAAACAATTTGTCATAGGGAGAGTCATTAACCGAATCTCAATATTTGATTATTCTTTATTTTTGTTTTAGTGCTATGCAACTTTATATTATTTTATACTCCCTCCAGTCACATTTATAAGCAAAAAAAACTACTTACACAGTGTTTAAGGAATTTAGTTAAGTGTAATTAATTTTCTTAATTTAATACTAAAATATGAATAAATTTACTATATTGCCTTTTATAAATAAACTTTTTATCCTTGAATCCAGTGTTTTAAAAACCGGACCGGACCGGCCGGTCGAACCGGTCGAACCGAGAACCGGAGCCTGTCCGGTCTGGTTCATACGTTGGATCGGTCATGTTATTGGACCGGAGAGAACCGGAAAAAACCAGAAAAAACCGGAAAATCGGTGAACCGGCGGTTTTTCTGAACCGCCGGTTTGTTTGCACGCGTTTTTTTCCGCCCAAAACGACGTTGTTTTGTTAATTTTTTTTTTTTTTAAAAATTTGATCGAGAAAATATCGTGTTATTATTAATATTTTAAAAAAATATAGAAAAAGAACGCATCGTTCAGATTCAAGAAGTAAAATTGGAAACTTGAACCCTAGCAGCAGCCACCACTTCGCCGTCGACCATCTTCTCCTCCGCAACTTCGCCGTTCATCATCGCATATCGTCATCTCTAGGGGCGGATCTACATGTACTTGAGGGTGTGCTACTGCACCCCTGAACCTGTAAAATTTGCACATATAATCTCCTATTTTTGTTTTTTGCACACTCTAAAAATTTATTTTTGTACCCATGATTCACTGCTTCTCTCTCAAAGAAAATTAAAAAATGAAGAAAGAAAAAGAAATGGTGTAAAAGAATGACAGTTCATGGGAAGAAGAAGAGTGGAATGTGAGAAGAAGCAAGGAACCAAAGAAAATTATGTGACGGCTACTTTTCTATCAACAAATAATTAGGGTTATCTATGTATATGTATGTAGGTATGTCTTCATGGGCTTGGGCCACCAAACATTTGTTTTGCTCTTTTACTCCTGCTTTTGACAATTGGAGTAAAGGATTAAACATTTTTTTACCACAATAACAAAGGGGAAATTGGTATAGTCATAAAAAAAGTTTTTCTAGACTCTAATGTAGTTTTTCCACCAAAAATTATCTTCTTTTATTTATTTTTTTAATTTTTATTTTATAATCAAATAATTTAATTCTCATTGAAGAAAACTGTGATCTTGCTACTGTGAAGTGGTTTATTGATGCATCTTTTCCTTTATGATTTTTTTTTAACTATATACCGGTTCAATAAGTATATAGAGGCCGGTTTATTCCACCGGTTTAATCCGATTTAATCCGGTTTGTCATGCGGTTCGACCAGTGACTCAGTGGTTCGACCAATGAACCAGTGACCCAGTGTCCTTGCCGGTTCGATGTCCGGTCCGTTTTTTAAAACACTGCTTGAATCACACACACCTTTTGGAAGGTAAAAAGCTTAAAAAAAGTAGTATAATTAAATAAGGATATATTATGAATAACAGTATTAATTAGTTAAAACTAATTAAGTTTTGCTTATAATGGTGATCAAAATTTGATGTGTTTTTTTAGTTATAAATGTGATCGGAGGGAGTAGACATTTTGGATGTTTTCATTTATAATACTAGATCAATTAGAATTGATTCTGATAGAGTTAATTATCTCACTCGTAAAAGAATTTTTGTGAAGGAGTTAAGAGATGATAATATTGAGAAAAATGTTAAATAGTATCCCGAACACTAGAATTTGTGCAGCAATATTTAAAGTGTAAAAAGTTATATTTTTAACATTTATTTTAACTTTTATTTCTTTTTTTTGGTATGATTGAGCATTGTCACAAGGGCATCGTTTAAGATGACTCTCATATATAATATAATTTATGATTTTGCTTATGAGTTGGGTTAATGCAATATTGCCGAAGCTGAGCTATAAGCTATTTTTATGGGCATCAATATTACTTGGATGAGAAGATTTTGAAAACCCTTGAAGTGGAATCTGATTCAACAATAGCTACCCAAAATGCTTTAAGAATGGGTGTGTCTCCTCCCATGTGTTTGTTCTTCTCTAATTAAGGACTTTGTCTAGTATGAAATAGTTAGTTAAGTGGTAAATAACACTATAAAAATACGAATTTTATAAAATTCATCGTTAAATTTAAAGTTTATATTACATAGATCATCTCCGTCAAATTTTAAAAAATTGAAAATAATTGTATTTTTGTTTTGTTTTGAAGAAACTAAATTAGTCCATCCAAATTGACATCAAAGAGAATCGAATCTCAGACCTCAAGAGGAGCAAACTCCCAAGTCTCAAGCCGATACCAATACATCAACCCAAGTGGGTTGAAAATAATTGTATGTAATTGAGACCCATCAGAATTAACAGTGTACAATAAAACTCTAATCTTGATGAGTCTTAATAACATATGAAATAATTTTAAATTTATGTAATATTTGACATGGATAATTTATATGATATAAATTTTCAATCTAACGATGTATTTTGTAAAATTCGTATTCATTATTACAGTGTTATTTACGACTTATACAGCGGGCACCACTTGACCAATTGTTTCACCATACTTGGCCCTAATAAGAGGCTTTAAGATCTAATCAAGAATCGGATTATTTAGCTAAGTTTTGATTATCTCTTTTTGGTAGTTGTAAAGTTTTTTATGATCTCTGCTTTTTAGGTTTTTACTATAGGATCCTAGTATCACCTAAACTTAGCTCCCGTGAATTCTACTAGTTTGTTGGTGAGATGCTAAGAGAAACTTATGAGCTACTACCTTAGGTCCTTGTGAGCTACCTTAGGTCGCCATTTTGTTCACCTAAAAATTAGAAACTACAGTTATAATAAGTAGAGCCGGCTATATGGACCAAGGTCCGCGGGCTGACCCGTTTAACCCGCAGCTCGCACGGACTTAAGACCAATTTTTTTTGCCCGTTTACATTTTTGCCCGTGTGGATTGGACCGTTAAAACCGCGGGTTATGCGGGTTAAATCAGCGGGTTAGCCTGTGGTCCACCTTCTTTTTTATATATAATTAATTACAAAATTTATCAAATATAAATAACTTGGTCCATGTCCAAATTCAACTTTTTTAACCACAAAAAAAAAAAAAGACTTAGTGTAAACCCTAATTATAAAAAGCAACAACACACTCCAATTTTAATCAAGTAGACAACAACACAAAATATCAGGATTCAGACATGTTCTTCTACTTATAATCTTTTGTTCTTTTTCACTATATTTTGCTTTGTCTTAGCTGTATATACATTTGCTAGTATTTAAAAGATACATGTCCAAATGGGTAGTTATTTTTCTTGGGGGTATTTTTCGCTATTATGTTTTGAATAATTTGGTTACCTTGATGTGATTTAGTTAAGTTGAATCTGTTAATCTTTTTATGCTTTTTTTGGGTACATGTAGAAAGTTTTTCTCACTAAAATGGACGGTACAAAAATGACGATAAGAATCAGTTGAATTTGATTTTAGTTGCATTACTTACAAAGAGAAGATATATAAACTCAATGATATCACAAACTTTATTTATTTTTATTTGTTAGTTACAATTTATATGTTATAACATAAAATTATTAATAATATATTTTTTTAAGCTTTCATTATATCAATATTTTACTAATTTAGTTTATTTTTTGAAAAAAGTAATTTTTTTTTTGGTAATAGTCCGCAGGTTAACCGTTTAACCCGCGGGCTTATGCGGATCGGACTCGGACTTAATATTATAACTCGTTTATATTTGTCGACGGGCTTGTTCGCCCCGTTTAATATGCGGGTTTATGCGAGATGAGTTAAACGGGACGGGCTAGCCCGCATACCCAGCTCTAATAATAAGAACGGAGTGTTGTAAATAACAGTGACAAGGGCATGCCAGAGAACCGTGAAAACACACGGGTGTGAAAATAGAAAAAGCCCTAATAGGGAAACTTTTTTTACCGAATAATAAGGAAATTGACGGTACTGAATCCGACACATGACATTTTGGAACAGAAGATCCTAATAATTTTGGGTTGTGTGAAGGGTAAAGACCGTTGAGTGCTTACAAATGTAGAAAGTGCTAAGAAGACAATTAGAATATTGCTTAAGCCTTAAGGATTCAAATTAATTGAACAGAGTTTGATTGTATATGTTGTACTCAAATATAAGCAACAACTAGTCTAGTATTATAAGCAAGACATTTGACCGAAGTGATTAATAAATTTTCTTTCAAATAAATTGTTTGAGAGAATCTGAATTCGATTCTTAGTGGAACAATTCTAAATTAAATTTTACTTACCTCCTCGTAGTCGAACTCTGAATTACGAAACCTCTCCCTAAAAATCAAAGAATTAATAAAAATATATATGTCAAATATACCCGACAAACTTTAACGTACTTTAGAATTTACCTTCAAATATGCAAGTGTATGAAAAATGACAAACCTATTGCATTAACAATGATTATCTATATATTTTAAAGACAAATTTTTCTTTTGCAACACTTGATAGTAGGACCCATAAATATCATAGAATCAATCTATCCTACGGGTCTTGTGTTCAATACTGTGAATTCTAGAAATTTGTCTTCTTTTCTACGTTGAGTGCGTGAAGCAATAATGAATAAACAGAAATTACAGATGAGGAGGTGAATATTAAGTTCAAGCTACTCTACTGTTTTGACAGAGCAATTTTTCCTATTATAGAATTCCTTCAACTTTATGTAAAAATTTCACAAAAGAATCACGGAACAAACAAGTTGGTAGTGCTTACTTTTAGATTTGTGTATATAAAATTGAAGGTGTGAGTGAAGTGATGTTATTATATGATAAAGTATTATTATCACTTACATGTTGCCGCCTGTAATAAAGGAAATGGAAGATGGGTCTTCCCCTGTGGGTAAGGGAAGGGCAGAGCAGTACAAAGGGAGGGTCACTGTTCATGTCATCATCGCTTGCATTGTTGCTGCAACTGGTGGATCCCTCTTTGGCTATGATGTTGGTATTTCAGGTTCTGTCATAATCCCTTCACTCTCAAATTTTAGTTTTGATTTTACTTCACTTTCAGGTTTTTCTGCAATTAATTCTCTTTCTTTCTCCTGGTACAAAACAAACTTCAACTACTTGTTTGTTTTTGTTATTTTTATAACATAAGCTGAAAGGGGAAGTAAGTACACCTATCTTTATTCATTATTGCTGAAAGGGGAAGCTGAAAGGGTTGAATATCACTGACATAAAATAAGACTTGAGTTAATGAGAATAAGGAAAGAAAAATGAATCTCATTTTCTGAGTGTTTGTTTATCATATTTTCAATTTGTCCTGTGGAATCTACCCTCTCTCTCTCAAATACTTAAAGCCCTCTTCCTTTATTCTAAGATGCAAATTCTCAGTTATCTTCTCACTAGATGTAAATTTCATGATATCAGTTATTTTGACTTTGACACAACTCTTGCTTTTGGGACAAAGACATTGGTATGATCTATTATTATTTATGATGATCAGAGACTTAATCAAATTCAAAGAAATCTCCCCTTCCTATTAAATCAATCCGGGACTTTATCGGATTTAGATTCATTGTAGTTGAATCTCTTACAGTTCCCTACAGTCCATAAAATTACATATACATTTAATCTCTTCTTGTTTTGTTTTTTTTTACCTTTGTCTTCTCATAACTGTCCAAAAACCAATTTTGTCCCAAATGCAGGAAACTGCAAAGGGGATTCAAATGCAGTGAATCATAATCCAACTTTATCACTCACAATTAAACATACACCTATCTTTATTTCTAATGACAAAATATACACCTATATGATTCTGAATGACTAGGTGCTTTTATAGAATAGTCCTAAGATACTTGTATTCTTTGCATTCTTTGTCCAAACTACTGGTTCATATTTATCATTTTTCTTATGATAATATGTAAATAATCATAATCTTTATATTCATTTAATTGACACGTGTCATGGTTAACAGGAGGAGTTGCTTCCATGGATGACTTTCTTCAGAATTTCTTCCCTGCAGTGTACAAACATAAAATGGAAGCACATGAAAACAACTATTGCAAGTATAACAATCAGGGCATTTCTGCATTTACCTCTACTTTATACATTTCTGGTTTTGTTGCATCTATAGTCGCAGCTCCAGTTACAAGGAAGTACGGACGGAGGACAAGTATCATAATTGGTGGTATCAACTTTCTCATTGGCTCAGCTCTGAATGCTGCAGCTGTTGATCTGGAAATGCTCATCATAGGAAGGGTTCTTCAAGGTGTTGGCATTGGATTTGGAAACCAGGTAGCGGCACCTTTTTCCCTATAATCCATTCTTAAGCAAATACAAACTATTTTTTATGTAAAACACTGGTTTATTTATTAGAAGAACAATCGAGCAACCGCTTATCGTGTTTAAAACCAAAGTCTAAAAGTCTAGATAACCGAAGTATCAAATGTACCTTGGAAAAGTGACTACCAACTATAATTATGTGAATGTTAATGCTAATGTAGGGTCATCAAATTTTACAACAAAAAAAAAGGAAGTAATGGAATGGAAACAATCAAAGGTCCAATAAAGTATGTTTAAGTTAGAAGTAATCTAGTTATACTATACCTTTTTGAAGGCTATTCCGCTGTATTTGTCAGAGATGGCGCCAACTCATTTTCGTGGAGCCCTGAACATGATGTTTCAAGTCGCAACCACTTTTGGGATTTTTACAGCAAATATGATCAATTATGGAACACAACAGATTCAGCCATGGGGGTGGAGGTTGGCCCTTGGCCTTGCTGCAATACCAACTCTTTTGATGACTGTCGGTGGAATATTTATTCCAGAGACTCCAAATAGCTTAGTGGAAAGAGGATCAAAGGAACAAGGGAGGAAGCTCCTTGAAAAAATCAGAGGAACGAATGAGGTCGACGCAGAGTTCCAAGATATGCTTGATGCAGGTGAATTGGCAAAATCAATAAAGCACCCTTATTGGAACATCCTTAAAAGAAGATATAGACCGGAGTTGGTCATGGCTATCTGCATGCCTGCATTCCAGATTCTGACTGGCATAAATTCAATTCTCTTTTATGCTCCAATGCTGTTTCAAAGCATGGGATTTGGCAGAGAGGCATCTCTCTACTCCTCAGCCTTGACTGGAGTAGTTCTTGCCTTATCAACATTCATTTCTATTGCAACAGTAGATAGATTGGGGAGAAGACCCTTGCTCATTAGTGGTGGAATACAGATGATTATATGCCAGGTATGCAAAAATTGTGGTTTAATGCAAATTTTGATTATGCTTACAAGATTCATGGCAAGGAAAAATCATGGTTTAATGCAAATTTTGATTTGATTATACTTGCAAGAATCGTGACTTTGACACATAATGCATGAAGTTGTATAATTACACCATTCATTTAGAGTAATGGATACAATTTGCAAATATAAAGACTCTTGCAAAGAAGAGAAACTGTTTTTATTTCCAAGACAATTGATTATAGGATAAAACTTAGATTAAGTTCTTAAGACTTCTTACTGTTTCTCACTTAAAATTATTTTCACATAAACAGGTTATAGCTGCCATAATTTTGGGGGTCAAGTTTGGAGAAAACCAAGAGTTGTCAAAAAGTTATTCAATATCGGTTGTAGTTGTACTTTCTCTATTTGTTCTAGCTTTTGGATGGTCATGGGGTCCTCTAGGATGGACAGTACCAAGTGAAATATTTCCATTAGAAGTTCGATCAGCAGGACAGAGTATTACCGTTGCAGTAAACCTCCTGTTCACTTTCATAATTGCGCAGGCATTCCTTTCCCTTCTATGTTCGTTCAAGTATGGGATCTTTCTGTTTTTTGCTGGCTGGATAACCATCATGACCATATTTGTTGTTTTGTTTCTACCTGAAACCAAGGGAATTCCCATTGAGGAGATGTCAATTATTTGGAGGAAACACTGGTTCTGGAAAAGGATACTGCCGGATGATGCAGATCGAAAATCCCAAGACTCTGGAACTGAATTAATTAACTTAGATATGTTATCAACTGCGTATGAACATGCAGTATAGAACTGATAAGTTTATCCAGATCAATAGAGTTTACCTTTCGTTTGCTGTAATTATGATATTACACAACTACTCCTATAAAGCTATAGTTGAAAAGAACAATCTAGTTCTTGTTGTATTTATGGGAAATGATAGTTATATTGATTGTTTGATTGATTGTTCGATTGATTGTTCATGCAACCATCTAAAACATGGCAAAAAGAGGCATGATATTTAAACACAAAATCTCCAGACAAATTTTTGACAACATGTGGGCATTAGAGTGTGCACGGAAACCAATAAAATGGATTATATTATTTAAAAATTGAGGAAAAAAAAAGTGTTTGGACAGTATTTGTCTGGTTTGTGTTCATAAACTGTGTCAGCATAACATTTCTCATCATATTATAGGATTAATTTCACGAAAGTTGAATCAGTTTCCTCTTTAGGGAAACCGATATAGTGCCTGAAACAGAGTCAAAAGAATGGTACTATCTTGCCACAATTTGATTGGCATCTATGGACACCAAATTGGAGGGGTTGCCTAGTCGAAGGCCACAGCCTGTGGACTTCACAATGGCCAATTTAGTTTTCCTGTAATTTACTTTTAGTTGGCATACTACAAAGCTCGCCATGATGGTTTCAAGCAAGGGTGGAACTCACCGTGACTCCATTGAAGATCAGGTACTTTGTCTTCTATTACATCTTCACTGAAAAATAAAATAAAGAATGAAGTGAAGGATGCAACAACAGACCAATACTCCCTGGAACTTCAACAAAGATTTCCAATTGTGTTTAAATTACTAGCCGTCACAGAATATCCAATTCCCTTGATGCGCAGATCATGAGAACCAAAATCAAACAGTACAGGAAGATAAAATGACAAACCCATTGTGATCCAAGAAGTTATATCCTGAGATAAAGATCCACCACCATTTTACTTCGTTTTTTCCTTTAGATCTGGGAACACAGTAGAGAATTCCAAAGTCAACATGAATGAAAGCTGAGATAGCGCTCCTGCTCCTCCATTGAATGCAATATAAAATGCCTGCTTTGGGAAATATAAACTCATTACACGCATAGATGATGTCTTACTGTTATTCCATAAACAACAACCCGCCAAACTCACTTATATATCATCACCCTATAAAAACATACCAGAACTACAAATAATATATTCTTGTGTATTGTATGTCAGCAAATAGGTGCCTTCAGTCTGCACCAAAGACAATCGAACCGATCTCACCTGAGTATCCCACACTTAATGCTGTGGTGTCCATACACCAACAACTAGTACACCACTTAGGACAAGAGATTCATAAAAAAAAACTTTAACATTGATGCTGAGTGACATCCAATTCAGGCCATGAAAGGGACATAAAACCACCTAATCATGAATTTGCGTCATATCCATAACATCAAGTTCTAGCATGTTTGGTTGTGCAGCGGTGGTTCTTTGCCACAGACGTGGTTTAGGGACCCTTTGGCTGTGTAAACAAAAAACTACTCATAGTAGAACTTTTGGCCGTGAAAACAAAAAGCTACTCAGTGCATAGCGCCCCGGTAGCCAACGAGCGCTTGTATGGTATAGTATGTTAGGTATTATACCTAACATGATTTTCCAAAAAGCTACACTGCCATTTCGCAAAAGCTTCTGTATTGCCGTGATTTCCACGGTGATTCAGAAACATAAAGCTACTAGTAGTAGCTTGCTTTGCCTCAATTCTTTCCTTGTGAAACTATTTGAAGCCCATCCAAGCATATGCATCTTCAATCAAATACTCCATCTGAATTCAAAGCACACAGATCCTTCAAGACCAATTTAGACCAGGATAACAACAGCAAATATTCATATAAACAAAGAAAAGTAACGTTAATACTAAAATACTTCTTTTATTACCATTGAATTTCAAAACTACATAAAAATAGGACCAAACCAACGACTGAAAACTTAAACTAAAATCAACAAACTTTATTATTCTTCCATGTATATGAGAATCAAACACATGGGACTGACAGAAACGAAAATTCTAAATTCAAACACCCTATAGTCTATATTCATCTATATCAGACTAAAGAAATTACAAGAGATTCATCTTTCTTTAATCCCTTTTGTCATCAACATATGAACTAACCATAAAACCTAACTATAACCAAGACTCCCCTATTCGGAACTAAACACTGAAAACATTAAACCTTCATTGTTACTTCGTTACTATAACCTTTGCTTCGCTTTCAACACTTCTTCATACGTTCACACCCTACGTACTATCCTCTTGAAAAAATAAAGGAAGCACGTTAGGGTTTATGCGAACTAATATATCATGCGTAACCAACATCATCTACTTCGGAAGAAGAAAGTAAAAAACAAACACCAAACAACGAAATCAACAACTTATCAATCCAAATCAAGTCTAAGCAACCGCCTCAAATCACTTGTTGCAACACCGTTCTTCCCTAAGAAACCAGGAACCGGAACGGAACTTGGAGGAGGAGAAGCAACAAACGCTGATCCAGCGTAAATCCCGTCCTTCAAAACCGAATCCGAAACCCTAATCTGTTTCTGCATAGTAACCGGATCAGGTCCAAACCGATCCGTGGATCCTAATAACAAATCAGGACGATCCAGATCCTTAACCTTCCGATTCTCCTCCACCACGTTGAACTTCTCCGGACTCAACTTCTCGCCTCTTTTGAGAATCTTTACTTGTCCCATAACAAGATTCACCGGCGCCACCGTACGATCTACAGATTGTTTCCGATCGTTGTGATTGACGTTCGCCACCGGACTTCTTTTCCGGCGACGATTCTGATTGTGGTTGTTGTTGTTGACATAGGATTTGCAGTTAGGGTTAGAGTTTTTTCTGGATCGAATCTGTGAGGAAGGAATTGAGAAAGCGTCGTTTGGAAGAAACCGACCTTGTTGAAGACAATCGTGAGAACGAAGAATTGCAGTTCCCATTATTGGTTTAGATTTTTCTAGAGAGAGAGAGAGAGAGAAAGAAAAAAGAAAGCGCGTGTTATTGGGAAGAGAGAGAAAGCATTATACAATTGAGATGTGATGAGAGAGAGCGTGTTAGGGTATTATTTATAGAAGAAGATTAAAGATTTAATTTAATTTGATTTGATTTAATTTAATAATTTTACGGAATTATTGTTATTTATTCGCGTGAACGTGAACCGACTTACTGGGTTATTTCCTTTTCTGTTAGGCTTTTTAGGTAACACGTTAGAATTTGATTGGATATTTGAAAAGGTCATAGTATGAAATGACTAGATAGCCCTTGTTTTGGAAAACGTGTGGAAGATTTTGTTTAAACAAGATATTTTGGGCGGCTCAGATTAAACTACTTTTGATTTTTTGTTGTTTTTGCACGAGGATCCACCTCCTATAGATATCTACTTGTGTCACTGTTTTTCCAACTTTACTTTTTATTTACAATTTTTTTTATTATTTACCTAATTAAATTGAATTTTATCTTTGACCAATTTTTTAAAAATTTAATCCATATTTTAAAATTTGAATCGGATCAAATGTGATCTAATCTTTTTTTTTTTACTAAATGTGATCTAATCTTATAATTAAATTATTGTAGAAAATATGTAACAAAAAAAATATTGTAGAAAATTATATATCTACTCAAATCTAAATCAATCTTAACAAATTTAATCTTAATTTTAAATTAAAATTAAATCAACGGTAAGGAAACTATCTAGTCAAATCTTTTAATCAACCCTGACAAATTTAATATTGATTTTTGGTTTTCTAACACCTCAAAAAAAAAAAAACGATGATATTTTTTTTAACTAATGTTGCATATCGTACATATTTAAAATAATTACATATAAGTGAAAGATAAACGGACAACAAGTTACGCCATTAATTTTTTTAATGGCAAAATCAATTCTTTTATTTTTTTTGGTTTACAATGTTGGCAATGATGATCGAACTTAGAACCTCATACATTATACATACTACATAAATCTCTCACCACTAGAACAAACCTAATTATCATTTAATAACTATTTTTATATTATTACTAGCGGGCTAGGCAGACGCGTGCCTGGCTGTGTCTAACTTATGTACCAAAAAAAAATGCCTTATGTAGTTAGAGGAAGTTAAGGACAATTATGAAATAATTAAAAAGCCATAAAGGAAATTAAGGACAAGATGGACCCAAAAAAAACAGTCCAAACTCCCCTATTCCTTTATATATTGTCATAGATTATAATAGTTTCTTTAGTTTTTTTTTTTAAAAAATTATTGTTTCTCTAGTTTTTTTTTTCCATAAATGTTATTTCAACATCTTATTCAAAACAAATACACAACATTTATAGATATCAAGACAAAAAAAAATATACAACATTTGTGGGTAGTTAGGGGGGTGTACATGGGTTGGGCAAATCCGGTCGACCCGGTCAAACCCACCCAACCCAATTCAAAAAAGTGGGTTGGGTCGGGTAAGTGGGTGGATATGGATTTCAAAAATGAAAAACCCATTAAAAAAATCGGGTTTCGGGTAAAACCGGACCCAACCCAAAAAAAACCCACTAACCCACTAGTGCTATGTTTCTTGAAATTTTTTTATGAAAATACTAAAGATTTTTTCATTTGATTATTAAATATTTTTATATTGAAAATGAGTTATACTATTTTTTACAAAAATTAAAAAGATTGAATAATTTTTATGAACAAATATGATAATTTTTCGCATTATTTTTTTTAAATTTAAAAAAATTGAATAATTTTCATAAACAAATATAGTGATTCATGGTTTAGTCATTTGGTATTAAAAAATGCAAAAACATCATTTGGATAACACGCTATCCAACCCGTAAATTAGTAGATTTACACAAAAAAATGGGTGATTATTTTTTATAGTGAAAAAAAGTTAGCCTATTTTTCAAGAAAATACATTGATTGAGTTATTTTTTATGAAAAATATGATGATTCAACATTTAGATATTTAATATAAAAAAATAGAAAAATAATTTGGGTAACCGACAACCCAACCCAATCCAACCCGGAAATTATTGGATTTACCCAACCCGGCCCAATGTTATAACGGGTGGTTATTTTATTAAACCCAACCCGGAGTACCATATGTGGTTTGGGTTTTGGTTTTGGTCAAACCCAACCCAATCCGGCCCACGTACACCCCTAGTTAGGGATGACAACGGGCGTCCATGGGTGCGGGTTTGACACTTACCAAACCCACACCCGAAATCATCACCCAAACCCAAAGGTTGTTCGGGTGGTAAAACAACACCCACGCCCACACCCATTGGGTTCGGGTTTTTTTCACCCAAACCCGCAACACATTTGAAAATAATTTGCAAATTTAAGAAATTAAATTCCAACATATACTTTGAATTAAATTACAACTAAAATTAAGGTCTTCCAAGAAAATTCAAACATAGACTTTCAAGAAATTACAACATAGACTTTCAAGAAATTAAATTACAACTAAAATTAAGGTCTTCCAAGGAAATTGAGGGAGACTATGGGGGGTAATTAGGTAATTATAAAATATTTTGGGTGGGTGTATGAGTTTCGGGTGTGGGTTTGACTATACCAAACCCACACCCATATTATCGGGTGTCACCCGAACCCAAATCCAAACCCAGTCAAATCGGATTTCGCCCGTTGACTTGGGTTTGGGTTCGGGTGGGTCTCTCGGGTTTGGGTTTTTTTGCCATCCCTATGGGTAGTGCTGTTATTTCCTTAAAATGCACTTTCGGTACCAGGTGCTTATCTATCTTGGTCTTCGTGACAGTTTTCAGACTGTTTTGCTCGAAAGAGCTTTGTTGCTTGCTGATTTTTTCAGGGAGTCGTTGGTATGTGGTTCCGAATTCCGTGTTGGCGGTTGTTCCATTCGCCAGTTTGAATCCTGATTGTTCTATGCATATTATCATTATTCTCCTCTTTTTTTTTTGTAATTTGGTTTCGCGCCCGTACGCAGGTTCTATGCACTTGGTAGCGATTATAAACTTATCAGAACCACCGTCACCACACAACTTTCTTCCTTTTGGATTTCCTCAAATTATGAATAGCTTCTTGGAGAATGATAACATTATTAGTAGTCTCTTTCCCAGGTAGGAAGCTACTTTAGAAAGGGCCAACTACTTGGTTGAGAAAAGGGCACAATCTATTAACCATAATCTTCGTGATGAGTTTGTGTGTAATGTTACAAAGGCTAATCGACTAGACCATATATCTTTTCCTTATATCTTTTGCTACTTTTTTTTTAAAAAAAATGTGGCAGTTTCCTTTTTTATTTTTTTGAATAATGGTTACCAAGATTGGTTAACAAAATCGACACAACTGGACCACAAAATCTCAAAGTGTTCAAGTAACAAAAAAAAATTAGAAATTTTTTTATATACATGAACACTTTTTCCAAAGTGCCCCGGTAATCAAAATAAATTTTAGAAAAATTTCATATACCTGAACACTTTTTCCAAAGTGTTCCGGTAATTAAAATAGATTTTAGAAAAATTTCATATACCTGAACAATTTTTTCCAAAATGTTCCGGTAATCAAAAAAAAATTTACATACCAGAACACTTTTTTCCAAACTGTTCCGGTAACCAATTTTTTTTTCCAGAGTTTTAATTTATATATGAGGACAAATTCGTCCGTTCAAAATTAATGTTAGGGTAGATGGACAATTATTGGGTAGAAAAAAAAAATTTTCCTCTCATCGAGCGTTAGATCCATCCTCTCCTCTTTCTTTACTTTTATAATGGTTACCATTAGAGTTGTCAAAAAGGGTCAGGCTATCGGGTCGGCCCATTAGCCCTGTCCTTTTACACGGGCCGAGCTTCATAAAAAGGGGGCGGGCCTTATCGGGTCAGGCTTTTCCATGGGCCAGCCCATAGGCTTTTGGGCCGGCCCCTTAAAGAATTTTAAAAATTATTTAAAAAAATTTTATAATCTTTTTATTGTTATATTTTGGTCCTATTTTTATGCATAAATTCATATATAATTTTTATTTTTTTTATTTTTGTTGTTTTATTGTTATTATTTGTGTTTTGTTCCTATCTATAATCTGTTTTATTCCTATTTTTAAGCATATCATCTTTTTATATTTTTTTGTGTGCAATTACAACGAAGGATATAAAACTTGGAATATGGTTATTTTAACTCTATCATCTTTTTATTGTATTTATTTTATATTCTTTCTATATTTTTGTTTTTTTTTTTTTTTTTACTTAAATTACAATGGATGAAAGAAATATATAAAACTTTGAATTTTTTTTGGGTAGTAATAATAATAATATGACAAAAAACTTATTGGATTAGAATGAAATTATTTGTTAGAGATTTGTTTGTTTGTTTGATGAGGATAAAGAGGAAGATATTAGGGGTGTACATGGGTTGGGCAAATCCGGTCGACCCGGTCAAACCCACTCAATCCAACCCAAAAAAGTGGGTTGGGTCGGGTAAGTGGGTGAATATGGATTTCAAAAATGAAAAACCCATTAAAAAAGTCGGGTTTCGGGTAAAACCGGACCCAACCCAAAAAACTCACTAACCCACTAGTGCTATGTTTCTTGAATTTTTTTTTATGAAAATACTAAAGATTTTTTCATTTGATTATTAAATATTTTTATATTGAAAATGAGTTATACTATTTTTTACGAAAATAAAAAAGATTGAATAATTTTTATGAATAAATATGATAATTTTTCGCATTATTTTTTTAAAATTTTAAAAAATTGAATAATTTTCATAAACAAATATAGTGATTCATGGTTTAGTCATTTAATATTAAAAAAAGTAAAAAAATCATTTGGATAACACGCTATCCAACCCAAAAATTAGTAGATTTACACACAAAAAAATGGGTGATTATTTTTTATAGTGAAAAAAAGTTACCCTATTTTTCAAGAAAATACATTGATTGAGTTATTTTTTATGAAAAAATATGATGATTCAACATTTAGATATTTAATATAAAAAAAATAGAAAAATAATTTGGGTAACCCACAACCCAACCCAATCCAACCCGGAAATTAGTGAATTTACCCAACCCGGCCCAATGTTATAACGGGTGGTTATTTTACTAAACCCAACCCGGAGTACCATATGTGGTTTGGGTTTTGGTTTTGGCGAAACCCAACCCAATCCGGCCCACGTACACCCCCAGAAGATATAGTTGTTTGGGAGATTATGTGAGAAAATATAGGGATACGAATTACTTTCTTGAAGATTTAGTTGACAAATATAACATAAATTTATTAGAATATATATATTTTTTTTAAAAAAAATACTATGAAAATTAGTGGGCCGCCCCATCGGGCCATGTATGCTTTTGCTTATCAGGCCGGGCTAAGCGGACGGGCCATGAAAATAACGGGTCGGGCTGGACCGATCCCTTTATTTGACCTGACCCCTCCAGGCCGGCTCCTTTGACCGCTCTAGTTACCATGTCATGAAAATCTTAAATTTCATTTACTCCTGTTTTATAAAAATAAAAAAAACTAAGTTACTAAAAGTAAAGAAAGAGGAATTTCATAGGGGGTAGCTTCAACAACATACCGTACATGTGTAGGAAGAGAAGTTGGATTAGGATAATTTACAATTTTAATTTTTGACAAAATTTAAATTCCATTAAATTAGAAGGGGTGTGAGTGACATTTCATCGGAGATCATTGTAATTTATCTTATAAAAAAAAAGTGGTTAATGTTACGATGGATCACTTTCACAAGTGGATGGTGGTTCATCGTGGACAAGTAATATACCGAATATGAATTTTATGAAATTCACCGTTGGATTGAAAGTTTATACCGTATAGATGATCCATAAATTTTTTAAATTTTTTTGAAAATCATTTGATATGTTATTGATACATCAAAATTTACGTTATTTAATAAACCGTTAATCTTGATGTGTCTCAATAACATATAAAATGATTTTCAATTTTTCTAAATTTTTCTATGGATGATCTATATGATATAAACTTTCAATGCAACAGTGAATTTTGTAAAATTCGTATTCGTTATAATTTTATTTATGACTGGTCCACTATGAACCACTTGATAAAGTGGTCTATATTAGAATTTACCCTAAAAAGTTGGTATATATTGAGTAGTGGAGCATTATTTTTGTATGAAGTTGGTTTGGGGTGCATGTCTTGAGGAGGGTGGGGGATGGGTCTGATACCTTTTTTTGGACTGATCCCTGGGTGGATGGGGTTTCTTTGGGTGAGCGGTTTAGATGTCTGTTTCAGTTGGCGGAGACCAAATCGCGTATGGTGGCAGAGATGTTTGCTTTAGGGTGGGGCGAGGGTGGGGAGGCGTGGGAATGACGGAGGCAATTGAGGGTGTGGGAGAATGAGATGTTGGGGGAGTGTCAGTCTTTACTTCTCACCATTTCCTTGCAGGATCATTCTTCTGATAGGTGGCAGTGGCGTCCTGACCCTAACACAGGTTATTATGTTAGGGGAGTATATCAGCTTTTGATGTCTCATGTTTTGGTTACTATGGACGTTGCTGATAATCTCATTTGGCATCCTTAGGTTCCGTTGAAGGTTTTCATCTTCGCGTGACGTTTATTGCTTGATAGGTTGCCCACAAAAGTAAACCTGGTTATCGAGGCGTTTTATCTTCTACAGCTCATAGTTGTATTTTTGGATGTGGAGAGGCTGAGACGACTTCTCACCTTTTCCTCTCGTACAGCTCTGTTGGTTCTATTTGGGATTTAGTGTGTTCGTGGATTGACATTCCTTTGGTGGAGTCCACTACTTTGCGTGATCATTTTGTCCAGTTTATATCTTCAACAGGTGGATTTCGAGCGCGTCAATCTATTTTGCAGCTTATTTGGCTTGTATGCGTTTGGGTTGTTTGGACGGAAAGAAATCATCGTCTGTATAAAGGCTCAACAGACACGACTTATATTTTGTTGGATAAGATCAAGATTTTCTCCTTTAGGTGGTTGAAGTCGACGAGTATTATGTTAGCTTCAAACTACCATAGCTGGTGGTCTCGTCCTTTGCATTGTTTGGGCCTTGTTTGATATATTTTTATATGTGGTTTTGGATTACTTGACTCTATGTAAACTTTTGTAGTCTACCTTAGTACGTCTTGTGCTGGGGGAACTGTTTTATATTAATACTAGAACTTTCACCCATGCAGTGCATGAGTCTAATTAGGTGTAATATGTAACAATAAAAAATAAAATACAAAAATTCTAAGAGGATTTTCAATAAGAGTAGTATATGGAATTTCATAGACTAATTATTCTATATTTGTTTATGTGCTTATTTTATATTTTATATATTTTTTAAATAATTTTTGAACCCCATCGTTTTGTTTACTTATTAAAAAAAATTGCTGATAACTAAAGGTTAAAAAATTGATGATAATTAAAGGTTAAAAAAAATAAATTAAAGACGTAATCAAGAACATAAACTTAAGTAGACATCCATAAATAAATAAAAATTGTGATTAATTCCGCCGTTCAAATTTATTGAAAACAGGGTTAACATATTAGGATTCCTAAATTCTTTCATAATTGAAGCACATGTTTTAGCCGTTGAAAGGTTTTATTGTAAGTAAGAGATGCAGGTTCGATGACAAATCTGTATATTTTTAATATAAAGCTGCAATAAAAAAAAAGAGAAAATGAGGGGAAAAAAAATTTGGTTTAGGGTTAGCTTATGTTAGCAAGCTTATAATATAAGAGATTATCGGTTTTTAATTGTTTAAATTGTGCAATGAAAATTGATGGTGCTTAATTGTCGTATGAAATCTTTCCTATGAAAGTTGATGGAGCTTAACACTTTGTGGACATAATTTAAATCACAATTGGTCTGCTAGTGCATATTATATCAATTGATCATCGGTTAATATTAAATCTGCAATATTAAAACAAAATAATGAATGTGATTAGTGACATGACTATGGTTGTGTTTGGTTGTTGTATTGCAAAAAAAATTGATTTAGTAGAATTGAGTTTGATAATAACTTTCCAAATTACACGTGATAATAACTTTCCAAATCTCACATGATAATTATTCTCTAAATTTATGATCCGGTAGAAAAAAAATCATTGATCAGGAAAGGCATAAAAATATTTCGTGATGAATAATATAGTCAACAATAATTTTGATATGATATACTTTTAAAATTGATGGTGCTTATCAATTATTGCACATAATTTTAATCACAATTGGTATATTTGCCATAATGGTTGGAAATATTGTCTTGCATTGAAGGGTTGTGGGTTCGAATCCTAGTCAAGACAAAATTGTATTATTTTTTAATAAAAATTGCAAGATAAAATGAAGGGAAAACAGGAAAAACAAATTAGGGTTTAGAGTTTGCTCGTGTATACAAGCTTATAATATAAAAGATATCTCATTTTAGCTTGTTAAAAAAAAATTTGTATGAAGTTATACTTTTACTTTTTTTACTCCGCGTAAAAGAAATATTCTTAAACCAATGAAACACACGTTAACGACAAAGGTAGTACAAGCAAAATAGATTCAGAGTTACATAAGAAACAATGCTTGGTCCTTAAGTTAAATAAATATGAAGAACAAGTAATAAATAACCGTTTCCTTCAACAACAAAAAAGTAATAAATAACCGTTTTACTAGCTTTTGTGCCTGCATCAAACATTTTTGAAGTTGAAGATGTCACTGGAAGCATCTAAAAAAATTTAAATAGATACAAACAAAAATAAAAGAAAAAGCTTAAACAGGTGGCAAGCTCCAACTGGTAGTAAATTGTGGTAATTGCAATCTAACGTAACGTGGTTGGATCGCGTAATGACAATTAACACCCCTTTGACGGTCAGCTCAATCTAAACCAGTCGGACCTCACTGTCCTCAAACAAAAGTGGGCCCCTCAGGGAGCAAATAAAGGCAAAATAATCAATGACATCAATAATGCAAAAAAACAAAAAAAGAAAAGAAAAAAAGAAGACAAGTTTGAAATCACAGTATTATTATTGATCATTTCACATTTTGCAGCAGCATAAGAAGAATGAAGAAGAATAAGTGATTATTGTTGTTAAGAGTAAAGTGAGTGTGCTTGCGATGGACGCAATAGCATCGGAGTTATCGGAGTTGAACAAATCAGGTAGCAGAGGATCGGAGCGAAGTAGTAGCGAAGATAAAGATAGAGGTTATTTTGGTGGTTGGGTTTATCATTTGGGAGTGAATTCCCTTGGTCGTGAGTATTGTCATCTTCGATTCCTTTTCATTAGGGGAAAGTATGTTTGCATGTACAAACGCGATCCTCATGATAATCCTGCCATTGTATGTTTCTCTTTACTCATTACTTACCGTTAATTACTTCAGTCAACCAAAATTCAAAAGAGTTTATTGTAATTAGATAACCACTAAACTCTAATTACTGCACTGTTTAATGTTTAAATTTTCTTAATTGCACTGTTTTATACTATAAAACAACCGCGGTTTTATTATTTTATGTTATTGCGAGGTCCTGGGTTCGAAGCCGGTTCGAACTCAGGTAAAGGTGTTCAACCTAGCAATTTCGGCATTTCCAGTTGAGCTAGGCCTTACATACTGAATTAGAGCTATTTAAATATGTAGTAGTAGTGACACATACACTAGAAGCGACACTAACATGGGTCAGACACCGAATACACCTAAGTGTAGGTGTAGTATTTAGGCCTTGTTTGGTTAAAAATAATAATTTGCAGTTTATAGCGTAAGTGCTTATGTATATAAATATAAGCTATTCCTATAACAAAAGATAAAATGAAGTTAAATTGTTTTTGTTTAAGCTATAAGTTGTTTCTGTGAGATATCTTGGACAGCTTATGTAAATAAGCTGAAAATAGTTTATGAAGATGTCATAAGTTGTTTTCATAAGTTTTCCCAAATAGTCTCACAAGTGCTTATGCTAGTAGATAAGCTCAGATAAGCCAATCCAAACAGACCCTTAATTGAAGAGACATACTAGTTAGTTTCAATAAAAATATTTTAAACGTGGACTGGAAATTTGCACTGTAGTAATTCCACTTCACATGTTAGTTAGTAAGTTAGTTGTCTGTTTTTTAAGCTCAAATAGTAATTTTTAGTTTTTTTTATAACAGTGGAATGTTCATTGTTAAAAAAATTCTCTGTGCAGAAACCGATTCGGAAGGGAATTGTAGGCCCGACACTAATGGTGGAGGAGCTAGGTCGCCGAAAGGTCAATGATGGGGTAAAATTCTTGCATACAAATCTCTGTGTTTGCTAAATTAAACTGATTGCATGTTGGTTTTTATGGAAATGGAATATTGTCTTCGAGGTTAAACTCATAACAGTCTTTTTTAACTTCTAAATCTGATGGAACCTAAGTATTTTTTTTGTCTTCTTCCCCAGGATCTTTATGTTTTACGGTTTTACAATCGGTTAGATGAGGCCAGAAAGGGAGAAGTAAGTTATAGTCTTGAATTCCTTATTCTAATTATTTTTTTATAGTGATCGAAAGCTCATTGCCACACAGCATATTTCTTAACAGGTAAGACAACTTAGGAAGAATTTGAGATTGATAATCTTGTTAGTTGTCACAGTCTATGTAATATGGTTGTCACAGTCTATGTAATATAAACAAAAGCATAATAAGGTTCTATTGTAAAAGTTGCTGCTAAGTTATGAAAATAATTTTAAGAAAACACGACTTTGGTTTCTTACAACTTTTAATTAAAAAAACACCACACCCTTCCAAAGCTCTACGTGCATGCTAAGATTTTTTAATTGATACTGTTTTACATTACTTCACTCCCATTGCATTTTCATGTTAAATGCTAGTGTAGTAATTTGTTAACATCCCAACATGGACCAAGTGCAAAAACCTCAGCTTGTAGACTGAGATCCATGTAGGCAAACTTTACCTGCAGTTGAAGGGATTTGGAACGCATTGAAAACACCTTGTGGTCTTAGAATTTGGGGTTGGGCCTAACTCAACCCTACAAAACCGGCTTGTAAGATGAGGATTTCCTCTACTTATAAACTCATGTTCAGGCTATCTCACATCCGATGTGAGACTCTTAACATGTGGCAAGGCCACGTCAATGCTTGTATGAGGGTTTCTTGCCTCATGGTTTTGCTAAAAAAGATGTGCCAAATTCCACAACATAATATTAAATTTATGAACAGTTTCATAAAAAGAAATGTCGATAAAATTAGTTCTTATGAAGAAACAATAGCCGCTCAAGAGTGTTTCTTTAAGCCAATTTAAGTCTGACATAAAACATTGCTGAATAACCACTTCAAGTTGTTAGTTTTCATTCATGGTAAAAATTTACAACTAGAGTGTTCATTTGGGATGCAGCCCAACCTCGTATAAAAAGAATAAATGGATGTCCCACTGCTGACTCGAGGGTTAGTCTCATAGCGCGCTCAAAGACCCTAATTACAGTGGCTTAGCGGAAAAAAAAAAAACTAGGTTTGTAGATTTAAAATTTATAATACAAACTAGCCCTTGAATTTTCTCGTTTAAAGTTTGATACAATACAGTTTCTTGATTCAATAATCATACTACCATGCAAATGTATCTGCATCTTTGTGTCTGTATTGGAAGCTAATTTTTTAGAATTTAATGTCCCCCAATGCCATGGGTCATTCCTTCTTTTACAGCATAAATTAATTATTTTTCTTGTCCATTTTCATCAAGATTGCTTGTGCTACAGCTGGGGAGGCCCGGGAATGGATAGAAGCATTTGATCATGCCAAGCAACAGGTATGAGAAAATAACTAGAGACAGGCATGCTTGTGCTGCATTTGTTATTGAGATTGAAAGTCTATTTCTGGGGGAAGGGAGTTTGGATTGGAGTTCCTATTGTGAACTTTTCTTATAGCTTTTCCATTTGTGTAAAGAATTGGGATGTCATGAAACTATAGGGTATTCACCATAATTTACATATGATTTTAATTTACTGGATATATCCTCTTTGCAGGCTGAGTATGAATTGTTAAAAGGTGGTAGCGCCAGAGACAAACTAAACATGGAGGCCGAGTATGCTTTGTTTATCCCAATCTTAAATGCACCGATGCTAATATCTGATATAATAGCATTAGTTTAATGGTCTTATTAACAATGCTGATTAGTAAATGATTAGTAATTGTTTTTATATCATACATGTTAGAAGGGAATTGCAATGCCTTTGGTCCCTTCGCCCTTCTATTGTCTGTCCTTTTCTTCTTTCTTTCCTTCGTGTTTTACTTGTGAAGTCCAATAACAATGATAATTTTAACTAATTGCAAGGAATATTGTTTACAATTATATTTGTTTATTGAGGTTAATATATTTATGACTTGTGAGTTATGCTTAACAAAAGACCTGAATAGTTGTTGTTGGGTTCATTATTAGGTGTTCTGATTTTTGGGTTATCCTTTTATTAGACGATTTATCATAAATTAACATATCATTGCTTTTATGTTTTGGAAGGATCAATCTTGAAGGACATCGACCTAGAGTGAGGCGGTATGCCCATGGATTAAAGAAGCTAATAAGAATTGGCCAAGGTAAAAATATAGTTTTATCAATGATATTCATCATGGATCGCTTTTGAGGCATTAACATGCTGAATTGTTTTTATGATTTGTATATTGGATAACATATTCCACAATGCACCTTAGCCAATTGTGGTTCTGAAATTATGGAGCAATAGTTGTGAAAGTGTGGTTCTGATTCTATGTTATTTATATTATGCAAGGAACCCCATGTTTCTTTTCTGATTACTAGATTCTGGGGTTACTGCATTAAACTTTTTACATTTGTACTTGTTGTTTCTCTTTACTTACTCTTACTCTATCTTTCTTAAAGGCCCAGAAACACTGTTACGGCAATCGTCAAAGTTGGCTGGTAGGCGAGATGGGTTTGAAGGGGATAGTGGAGACACAGTTGAAGCACATCAATGGAAATGTGTTCTTACTGTGGCTGGTATTTTTCTTGTCATAAACATACACTATTTTGTAGCCTCACTAGGCAGTGGTGGTTTCTTGCTCTAAACCCCTTTCCTTTCTAGTGATATCCTGATATTGATAAAATATTTTAATTAAAGGCATCCAGAAACTGTTATAAAGTCTCTTTTTTAGTTAGTTTAAGTTGAGAATGTAAATATGTAGTTAGTGGACCTTTAATTTATCATGAAAATTTTACTTCAACTGCTGGGTCTAAATAGAGAATGATGTGAAGTCCGGTACTCTGAACTAATAATAGGACTCTGGGGGTAATCAACCAATTCTAGGGGAAAACTTTGGAGGGTATTTTCCCACCTATTTTACTCTCTTATTTTATTTTCCTCGTAGAAAATTTTAATTTTCTAGAAAGAAAAAAAAAATTAAAAGAAACTCTACAAAGGAAGAAAATCACTACTTTATTTGGGACTTGAGTACTTGTGTATGATTTGTGTTTTTGTTGCATGTTTTGGTTGTTAGACTCTTTAACACCCACAATGATGCTTTTTCCTACTTGTAGTTCTTGACATCTTGTTCATATTAGTTTTGATAAAAAAATAAAAAATAAAATTGTTGGATACATCCTTATCCTTCTAGATACTTTTTGTTTGTGGTTTCAGGAATTAGAATTTTTGAGGATGTTTCTGATCACAAGGTATGTATAAAAAATCGATAGAAAAGTATTGTATAAAAGCCTTGATATGTTTCTATCACATTTAAAACAATAGAGATTAGTGCTTTGATTCATTATGGTAGAACTAATTTCTGCCGTGTTAAATTTTTGTTCTTTGTAGAATGGTAAGGGCGTCCTTGCAAAGTCTGTCGGTGTTATTGATGCAACTGCAGATACTGTTTTTGAAGTGCTTTTCAACACTGAACGACAGAAAAGATATGAGTACGCAGCCTGTAATTTTTATTATTTTAACTTTTGGTAATTTATTTGGGAAATTAGAGTGTTTATGGTTTGGAAAAAAGGTTTCCTGTTTCCATTTCTTATTTTCACTAATAATTACCAAAAATGTCATTTTGTTTTACTTTTTCCTATTTTCATATATTTGTTTTCACCATTTCCTATACAATATTTGAAAATAGGAAAAAACTGCAAACAATATTTTTTTATAATTATCAATGAATACATACAATACAATAGAAGCAGAAAATATTTTCCCAAACTAGATGGTTTTTTGTTTGTTTGTTGAAACAACTAGATGGGCTTTTAATCTCTTAAAAAATTGTATTTTTTGCAGGTGGGATATGTTAGTTTGTGACTTAGAGCTTGTAGAATCTTATGATGGACACTATGATGTTGTTTACGGGACATATGATCCTAAGTATCTATCCCGGTAATCAATTCATGTTGTTAACCTTTTCAAATTTCAAATATCATAACTTAATTTTAACTGGATTTCTGTAATAGCATGTTCTGTTCAGTCAAATTTAAATTTCTATCATTTCTCATTTGTGTATACAAAGTATTGATTTTTCATTGATGGAAACTTGTATTCACTAGCTAAGACTAATTGGATTTTTCCTATTTACTTTGACTTCAATTCTGTAGAATTCTTCATATTAGCCTTGCGCTAACTTATTGGTTGTGTATCTATGTTTTAGGATCGATCCTTGGTATAGTTAGTTAATTTTTGGTTACAAAATTGCTACAATTTCCTCACTTCTTTGTCTCTCCTATTGTGTGATCATTTGTTTTTGCATCTTTTACTTTTTGGAATAGTATTCATTGAATTACCTTTTAAACTTAACCCAGGTGGCATCCAAAGCAGGATTTTGTCTTGTCTAGGCAATGGTTTCGTGGACAAGATGGAGCATACAGTAAGAATACGGTCATTTACTTTCTTTACTCGTATGGCGGTGTTATTTCTATCCTGGGACTCTTACATAATACTTTTTGAGAAAGATGAATATGAGAAAGCACATGAATGCATCCGTGTGTATTACACATCAAAGCTGTGTGTATTAAATCATAATAAATAGAAATATTTATGTTATCCATTATTATATTTACATGATGTTGTACAATGTACAACCATAACTACCATATTCACGTTATTCCAAACTCTCCCTCTCAGTTTAGAGCATATAAATCATTTGCACCAATCTTGTTACATATAGAGCTTATATCAAGAACTCTCAAAAGACTTGGTGAAAACATATGCCAATTGATCATTTGAACTAAGAAAGCTGTTTTATGATGTATACATATAAAATCTCTCTCTAATGAAATGACAATCTATCTCAATGTGCTGAAGTACTCTATGTATTTTATCCATGCAGCAATCTTGCAATTTCCAGCTATACATAAGAAAAAGCCTCAAAGATCTGGTTATCAACGTGCAAAAATTAATCGTAAGATGACACTTTTTTTTGCATTAAATCCTAGGAATTGACTAGTAGAGTTGTGCCTGGTATTTGTCTCATTCAGATGCCGCAGTCAGTTGTATGAATATTATGTTTCGATCTTTTCAGAAGCAACATAGTTACATAGAGTAGTTGGTACTGATATCTTTCTTTTTCTTAATTGTACATTATTTTGTTTGAATATTAAGATTCGCATTGTGTTAAGAGTCTAATTTTGTTTTAACAATGAACATATAAAACACTCACCCACAAAAGATGTTATTCAAAGTCTCTGTTATCTCCTTTTTATTTTTCCCTATAATTTTAACATCCAAATCAGTACTATCAACTTGTTCCTTTTTGTGCATTTCAGTTTTATTCAATTTTGGGCACTAGCCACTGATGATTTTCGGGATCTATCTGTTTCTTCAACGCCATAATTTTTTAAGATAAAGTCTATAATTGTTTTCCTTTTTATTTGTAAATAAATACCCTTGAATTCTTGTACAATCCGTTTGATATCTTTTGCTCTTTCCCGTTAAAGAAAATTGACAGATTTATTGACATTCTGTACTGCCTTGAAAATTTGTTGCATGCTTGCTTGGATGTTTTGGTTGTTTGCTTATGGTAGAAACTGTCTCTTAACCTTTTTTAGTTTAAGGACTATTTGGAAACTGATTCGAAGAAAGAAAATATAACCACTGACGTCTGTATTTTGGGCATTGATCATTGATTTATTTTATCCTTGTATGTTTTGTATTCTGGCTGTAGCATCTTCGTGGGAGATCAGAAATTTGAACTCGCCTATGGTATCAAATAACCCAAGATGTCTAGTGACCCACACTTTGGAGATACATTCTACATCCTGGAATCAATGGAAGAACAAACGGTGCTCAAAGTTTGAAAGGAGCATTCCTTATGCGTTACTGTGCCAAGTGGCAAGTAAGTATTTGAGTAATCGTTTTTCACCTTACATCTCTCTGAAGTGTCTAGAATTACTGGCAGTTCAGGTTATCAAAACTATGTGGCCCAAACGAATTGCTTGCAGTGTGTGTTTGGGCTAATTTTGAATGAACTTGATTTTGTAAAATTGAGTTTGAAGTGAAGTAATTTATGTTTTGATGTTTACAGTCGTGTTGAGAGATGAAAACGATATATCATTTGAGTGAATCAGTGTATTTCAAATTACGCAAAAGCCCTAATTAGTGTAATTTCACAATTACCTATTTACAAAAATTCTAATACTCCGTCTCAAGCTAGAGCATATAAATCATATGCATCAAGCTTGTTTTATGATCAATCCGAGGTTCTCTAAATGACTTGGTGAATGCTTCCGATTGATTATTTGAATCCGCAAAGCTCGTTGTAATGTCTTCTGATAAGATCTTTTCCCTAATGAATTGACGATTTATCTCAATGTGTTTGGTCTTCTCATGGAATATTGGATATGAGATGATATGCATGGCATCCAGATTATCACAAATCAGCATCATTTGTGAAACATACCCAAAACTCAGTTCTTTAAGCTACTGTTTAAGTCATATAAGTCCGCAAGTGGCTGAAGCCATAACTGGATACTATACTTCTGCACCTGATCTTGTCACAACATTCTGTTTCTTGCTTTTCCAAGAGATCAAGTTATTACCAACAAAGAAACAATACCTAGAAGTAGATCTTCTATTTGTGGAAACTCACTTTGAACTCTGCACGGTAGACCTTCTTCAAATATGGACATCCCTCGTGCACCTATTATTGCCTCCATTTCCTTTGCCTCCTACAGTGGTGGTCATGGTCAATCTTGCAAACAAGGAAAATCTCGTCAGTATGCCATGTTTGGATCCTCTTTGGCCATGCTTACTGACTTCCTCAAGTGGTATAAGGAACACCAAGCCTCCAGTTCCTCTACCTCTGTTGCGGACACGAGTACCTTTACTGATATCTCTCACTCCACATCCTTATAGCACAGTAACATGAGGACTGTCCAAGCCTTATAGCTCCACAAAGTCGATATCTCTATGTGATATCAGAATAAACCCACCCACTCAACCCAGCACACTATAGATGTTGTACCACTGCATGAAGGCAAACAAAGTGGCCTAACAATAGACCGGGGTGGTTGTTGCAATTATGGCGGGGTTTCCAACAATTTCCTAAAATACCTTCACAAATATCTACATGGTGATATATGATTGGATGCTTGTATAAGACTGCTTTACATTGTCAATCTATAGTAATTAAATTCATAATCTTTTAAATTTCAAAAAAAGAAAAGAAAATTGCTTGTATACTCATATTGAACAATTTGTATGTGGCTACTATTCAAGAGGCATTAAATAGATGTTATTAAATAATGGTTCAGGTCTAAAGGAATACATTGCAGCCAATCCAGCACTCCACCAAGAAAATGCCACCACAATAGTTCACTCCAAAATACCTGATACTTCCATTTCCGGTTCTGAATATGAGGATGAAGTACAAGATGAGTTTTATGATGCAATCGCCGCCGAATCATCGTCATCAGATGAAGAAAGTGACGACGATGAGAAGCACGATCTAAAGGTTTGCTCAATTCTTCTTATCAAATACAGAAGTAGTTTACAATAGAAATTAATACTACTTGTCTGTGTGTGTGTCTGATCTAGAATGGAAAAAATGGTATTTGTTTTGGTAAGTTCTATAGTTTAATATCCTGTCCAATTTATCAGGAGTCAAGAGTCAAACTAAAGAATGTTTCATGGGCAATCACAGCATTAGCTTTGAAGCGGAGTGCAGGTCAGTTTTTTTTTAGGGTAAATGATCATTTACCCCCCTGCAAAATAAGCAAATTTTCGTTTACCCCCCTGTGCATATTTTTTTTCTGTTTACCCCCCTGCAAAAAATAAATTCTCTCATTTTGCCCCCTGGCTGTTAGGGGTGTACATGGGTTGGGCAAATCCGGTCGACCCGGTCAAACCCACTCAATCCAACCCAAAAAAGTGGGTTGGGTCGGGTAAGTGGGTGAATATGGATTTCAAAAATGAAAAACCCATTAAAAAAGTCGGGTTTCGGGTAAAACCGGACCCAACCCAAAAAACTCACTAACCCACTAGTGCTATGTTTCTTGAATTTTTTTTTATGAAAATACTAAAGATTTTTTCATTTGATTATTAAATATTTTTATATTGAAAATGAGTTATACTATTTTTTACGAAAATAAAAAAGATTGAATAATTTTTATGAATAAATATGATAATTTTTCGCATTATTTTTTTAAAATTTTAAAAAATTGAATAATTTTCATAAACAAATATAGTGATTCATGGTTTAGTCATTTAATATTAAAAAAAGTAAAAAAATCATTTGGATAACACGCTATCCAACCCAAAAATTAGTAGATTTACACACAAAAAAATGGGTGATTATTTTTTATAGTGAAAAAAAGTTACCCTATTTTTCAAGAAAATACATTGATTGAGTTATTTTTTATGAAAAAATATGATGATTCAACATTTAGATATTTAATATAAAAAAAATAGAAAAATAATTTGGGTAACCCACAACCCAACCCAATCCAACCCGGAAATTAGTGAATTTACCCAACCCGGCCCAATGTTATAACGGGTGGTTATTTTACTAAACCCAACCCGGAGTACCATATGTGGTTTGGGTTTTGGTTTTGGCGAAACCCAACCCAATCCGGCCCACGTACACCCCCAGAAGATATAGTTGTTTGGGAGATTATGTGAGAAAATATAGGGATACGAATTACTTTCTTGAAGATTTAGTTGACAAATATAACATAAATTTATTAGAATATATATATTTTTTTTAAAAAAAATACTATGAAAATTAGTGGGCCGCCCCATCGGGCCATGTATGCTTTTGCTTATCAGGCCGGGCTAAGCGGACGGGCCATGAAAATAACGGGTCGGGCTGGACCGATCCCTTTATTTGACCTGACCCCTCCAGGCCGGCTCCTTTGACCGCTCTAGTTACCATGTCATGAAAATCTTAAATTTCATTTACTCCTGTTTTATAAAAATAAAAAAAACTAAGTTACTAAAAGTAAAGAAAGAGGAATTTCATAGGGGGTAGCTTCAACAACATACCGTACATGTGTAGGAAGAGAAGTTGGATTAGGATAATTTACAATTTTAATTTTTGACAAAATTTAAATTCCATTAAATTAGAAGGGGTGTGAGTGACATTTCATCGGAGATCATTGTAATTTATCTTATAAAAAAAAAGTGGTTAATGTTACGATGGATCACTTTCACAAGTGGATGGTGGTTCATCGTGGACAAGTAATATACCGAATATGAATTTTATGAAATTCACCGTTGGATTGAAAGTTTATACCGTATAGATGATCCATAAATTTTTTAAATTTTTTTGAAAATCATTTGATATGTTATTGATACATCAAAATTTACGTTATTTAATAAACCGTTAATCTTGATGTGTCTCAATAACATATAAAATGATTTTCAATTTTTCTAAATTTTTCTATGGATGATCTATATGATATAAACTTTCAATGCAACAGTGAATTTTGTAAAATTCGTATTCGTTATAATTTTATTTATGACTGGTCCACTATGAACCACTTGATAAAGTGGTCTATATTAGAATTTACCCTAAAAAGTTGGTATATATTGAGTAGTGGAGCATTATTTTTGTATGAAGTTGGTTTGGGGTGCATGTCTTGAGGAGGGTGGGGGATGGGTCTGATACCTTTTTTTGGACTGATCCCTGGGTGGATGGGGTTTCTTTGGGTGAGCGGTTTAGATGTCTGTTTCAGTTGGCGGAGACCAAATCGCGTATGGTGGCAGAGATGTTTGCTTTAGGGTGGGGCGAGGGTGGGGAGGCGTGGGAATGACGGAGGCAATTGAGGGTGTGGGAGAATGAGATGTTGGGGGAGTGTCAGTCTTTACTTCTCACCATTTCCTTGCAGGATCATTCTTCTGATAGGTGGCAGTGGCGTCCTGACCCTAACACAGGTTATTATGTTAGGGGAGTATATCAGCTTTTGATGTCTCATGTTTTGGTTACTATGGACGTTGCTGATAATCTCATTTGGCATCCTTAGGTTCCGTTGAAGGTTTTCATCTTCGCGTGACGTTTATTGCTTGATAGGTTGCCCACAAAAGTAAACCTGGTTATCGAGGCGTTTTATCTTCTACAGCTCATAGTTGTATTTTTGGATGTGGAGAGGCTGAGACGACTTCTCACCTTTTCCTCTCGTACAGCTCTGTTGGTTCTATTTGGGATTTAGTGTGTTCGTGGATTGACATTCCTTTGGTGGAGTCCACTACTTTGCGTGATCATTTTGTCCAGTTTATATCTTCAACAGGTGGATTTCGAGCGCGTCAATCTATTTTGCAGCTTATTTGGCTTGTATGCGTTTGGGTTGTTTGGACGGAAAGAAATCATCGTCTGTATAAAGGCTCAACAGACACGACTTATATTTTGTTGGATAAGATCAAGATTTTCTCCTTTAGGTGGTTGAAGTCGACGAGTATTATGTTAGCTTCAAACTACCATAGCTGGTGGTCTCGTCCTTTGCATTGTTTGGGCCTTGTTTGATATATTTTTATATGTGGTTTTGGATTACTTGACTCTATGTAAACTTTTGTAGTCTACCTTAGTACGTCTTGTGCTGGGGGAACTGTTTTATATTAATACTAGAACTTTCACCCATGCAGTGCATGAGTCTAATTAGGTGTAATATGTAACAATAAAAAATAAAATACAAAAATTCTAAGAGGATTTTCAATAAGAGTAGTATATGGAATTTCATAGACTAATTATTCTATATTTGTTTATGTGCTTATTTTATATTTTATATATTTTTTAAATAATTTTTGAACCCCATCGTTTTGTTTACTTATTAAAAAAAATTGCTGATAACTAAAGGTTAAAAAATTGATGATAATTAAAGGTTAAAAAAAATAAATTAAAGACGTAATCAAGAACATAAACTTAAGTAGACATCCATAAATAAATAAAAATTGTGATTAATTCCGCCGTTCAAATTTATTGAAAACAGGGTTAACATATTAGGATTCCTAAATTCTTTCATAATTGAAGCACATGTTTTAGCCGTTGAAAGGTTTTATTGTAAGTAAGAGATGCAGGTTCGATGACAAATCTGTATATTTTTAATATAAAGCTGCAATAAAAAAAAAGAGAAAATGAGGGGAAAAAAAATTTGGTTTAGGGTTAGCTTATGTTAGCAAGCTTATAATATAAGAGATTATCGGTTTTTAATTGTTTAAATTGTGCAATGAAAATTGATGGTGCTTAATTGTCGTATGAAATCTTTCCTATGAAAGTTGATGGAGCTTAACACTTTGTGGACATAATTTAAATCACAATTGGTCTGCTAGTGCATATTATATCATTTGATCATCGGTTAATATTAAATCTGCAATATTAAAACAAAATAATGAATGTGATTAGTGACATGACTATGGTTGTGTTTGGTTGTTGTATTGCAAAAAAAATTGATTTAGTAGAATTGAGTTTGATAATAACTTTCCAAATTACACGTGATAATAACTTTCCAAATCTCACATGATAATTATTCTCTAAATTTATGATCCGGTAGAAAAAAAATCATTGATCAGGAAAGGCATAAAAATATTTCGTGATGAATAATATAGTCAACAATAATTTTGATATGATATACTTTTAAAATTGATGGTGCTTATCAATTATTGCACATAATTTTAATCACAATTGGTATATTTGCCATAATGGTTGGAAATATTGTCTTGCATTGAAGGGTTGTGGGTTCGAATCCTAGTCAAGACAAAATTGTATTATTTTTTAATAAAAATTGCAAGATAAAATGAAGGGAAAACAGGAAAAACAAATTAGGGTTTAGAGTTTGCTCGTGTATACAAGCTTATAATATAAAAGATATCTCATTTTAGCTTGTTAAAAAAAAATTTGTATGAAGTTATACTTTTACTTTTTTTACTCCGCGTAAAAGAAATATTCTTAAACCAATGAAACACACGTTAACGACAAAGGTAGTACAAGCAAAATAGATTCAGAGTTACATAAGAAACAATGCTTGGTCCTTAAGTTAAATAAATATGAAGAACAAGTAATAAATAACCGTTTCCTTCAACAACAAAAAAGTAATAAATAACCGTTTTACTAGCTTTTGTGCCTGCATCAAACATTTTTGAAGTTGAAGATGTCACTGGAAGCATCTAAAAAAATTTAAATAGATACAAACAAAAATAAAAGAAAAAGCTTAAACAGGTGGCAAGCTCCAACTGGTAGTAAATTGTGGTAATTGCAATCTAACGTAACGTGGTTGGATCGCGTAATGACAATTAACACCCCTTTGACGGTCAGCTCAATCTAAACCAGTCGGACCTCACTGTCCTCAAACAAAAGTGGGCCCCTCAGGGAGCAAATAAAGGCAAAATAATCAATGACATCAATAATGCAAAAAAACAAAAAAAGAAAAGAAAAAAAGAAGACAAGTTTGAAATCACAGTATTATTATTGATCATTTCACATTTTGCAGCAGCATAAGAAGAATGAAGAAGAATAAGTGATTATTGTTGTTAAGAGTAAAGTGAGTGTGCTTGCGATGGACGCAATAGCATCGGAGTTATCGGAGTTGAACAAATCAGGTAGCAGAGGATCGGAGCGAAGTAGTAGCGAAGATAAAGATAGAGGTTATTTTGGTGGTTGGGTTTATCATTTGGGAGTGAATTCCCTTGGTCGTGAGTATTGTCATCTTCGATTCCTTTTCATTAGGGGAAAGTATGTTTGCATGTACAAACGCGATCCTCATGATAATCCTGCCATTGTATGTTTCTCTTTACTCATTACTTACCGTTAATTACTTCAGTCAACCAAAATTCAAAAGAGTTTATTGTAATTAGATAACCACTAAACTCTAATTACTGCACTGTTTAATGTTTAAATTTTCTTAATTGCACTGTTTTATACTATAAAACAACCGCGGTTTTATTATTTTATGTTATTGCGAGGTCCTGGGTTCGAAGCCGGTTCGAACTCAGGTAAAGGTGTTCAACCTAGCAATTTCGGCATTTCCAGTTGAGCTAGGCCTTACATACTGAATTAGAGCTATTTAAATATGTAGTAGTAGTGACACATACACTAGAAGCGACACTAACATGGGTCAGACACCGAATACACCTAAGTGTAGGTGTAGTATTTAGGCCTTGTTTGGTTAAAAATAATAATTTGCAGTTTATAGCGTAAGTGCTTATGTATATAAATATAAGCTATTCCTATAACAAAAGATAAAATGAAGTTAAATTGTTTTTGTTTAAGCTATAAGTTGTTTCTGTGAGATATCTTGGACAGCTTATGTAAATAAGCTGAAAATAGTTTATGAAGATGTCATAAGTTGTTTTCATAAGTTTTCCCAAATAGTCTCACAAGTGCTTATGCTAGTAGATAAGCTCAGATAAGCCAATCCAAACAGACCCTTAATTGAAGAGACATACTAGTTAGTTTCAATAAAAATATTTTAAACGTGGACTGGAAATTTGCACTGTAGTAATTCCACTTCACATGTTAGTTAGTAAGTTAGTTGTCTGTTTTTTAAGCTCAAATAGTAATTTTTAGTTTTTTTTATAACAGTGGAATGTTCATTGTTAAAAAAATTCTCTGTGCAGAAACCGATTCGGAAGGGAATTGTAGGCCCGACACTAATGGTGGAGGAGCTAGGTCGCCGAAAGGTCAATGATGGGGTAAAATTCTTGCATACAAATCTCTGTGTTTGCTAAATTAAACTGATTGCATGTTGGTTTTTATGGAAATGGAATATTGTCTTCGAGGTTAAACTCATAACAGTCTTTTTTAACTTCTAAATCTGATGGAACCTAAGTATTTTTTTTGTCTTCTTCCCCAGGATCTTTATGTTTTACGGTTTTACAATCGGTTAGATGAGGCCAGAAAGGGAGAAGTAAGTTATAGTCTTGAATTCCTTATTCTAATTATTTTTTTATAGTGATCGAAAGCTCATTGCCACACAGCATATTTCTTAACAGGTAAGACAACTTAGGAAGAATTTGAGATTGATAATCTTGTTAGTTGTCACAGTCTATGTAATATGGTTGTCACAGTCTATGTAATATAAACAAAAGCATAATAAGGTTCTATTGTAAAAGTTGCTGCTAAGTTATGAAAATAATTTTAAGAAAACACGACTTTGGTTTCTTACAACTTTTAATTAAAAAAACACCACACCCTTCCAAAGCTCTACGTGCATGCTAAGATTTTTTAATTGATACTGTTTTACATTACTTCACTCCCATTGCATTTTCATGTTAAATGCTAGTGTAGTAATTTGTTAACATCCCAACATGGACCAAGTGCAAAAACCTCAGCTTGTAGACTGAGATCCATGTAGGCAAACTTTACCTGCAGTTGAAGGGATTTGGAACGCATTGAAAACACCTTGTGGTCTTAGAATTTGGGGTTGGGCCTAACTCAACCCTACAAAACCGGCTTGTAAGATGAGGATTTCCTCTACTTATAAACTCATGTTCAGGCTATCTCACATCCGATGTGAGACTCTTAACATGTGGCAAGGCCACGTCAATGCTTGTATGAGGGTTTCTTGCCTCATGGTTTTGCTAAAAAAGATGTGCCAAATTCCACAACATAATATTAAATTTATGAACAGTTTCATAAAAAGAAATGTCGATAAAATTAGTTCTTATGAAGAAACAATAGCCGCTCAAGAGTGTTTCTTTAAGCCAATTTAAGTCTGACATAAAACATTGCTGAATAACCACTTCAAGTTGTTAGTTTTCATTCATGGTAAAAATTTACAACTAGAGTGTTCATTTGGGATGCAGCCCAACCTCGTATAAAAAGAATAAATGGATGTCCCACTGCTGACTCGAGGGTTAGTCTCATAGCGCGCTCAAAGACCCTAATTACAGTGGCTTAGCGGAAAAAAAAAAAACTAGGTTTGTAGATTTAAAATTTATAATACAAACTAGCCCTTGAATTTTCTCGTTTAAAGTTTGATACAATACAGTTTCTTGATTCAATAATCATACTACCATGCAAATGTATCTGCATCTTTGTGTCTGTATTGGAAGCTAATTTTTTAGAATTTAATGTCCCCCAATGCCATGGGTCATTCCTTCTTTTACAGCATAAATTAATTATTTTTCTTGTCCATTTTCATCAAGATTGCTTGTGCTACAGCTGGGGAGGCCCGGGAATGGATAGAAGCATTTGATCATGCCAAGCAACAGGTATGAGAAAATAACTAGAGACAGGCATGCTTGTGCTGCATTTGTTATTGAGATTGAAAGTCTATTTCTGGGGGAAGGGAGTTTGGATTGGAGTTCCTATTGTGAACTTTTCTTATAGCTTTTCCATTTGTGTAAAGAATTGGGATGTCATGAAACTATAGGGTATTCACCATAATTTACATATGATTTTAATTTACTGGATATATCCTCTTTGCAGGCTGAGTATGAATTGTTAAAAGGTGGTAGCGCCAGAGACAAACTAAACATGGAGGCCGAGTATGCTTTGTTTATCCCAATCTTAAATGCACCGATGCTAATATCTGATATAATAGCATTAGTTTAATGGTCTTATTAACAATGCTGATTAGTAAATGATTAGTAATTGTTTTTATATCATACATGTTAGAAGGGAATTGCAATGCCTTTGGTCCCTTCGCCCTTCTATTGTCTGTCCTTTTCTTCTTTCTTTCCTTCGTGTTTTACTTGTGAAGTCCAATAACAATGATAATTTTAACTAATTGCAAGGAATATTGTTTACAATTATATTTGTTTATTGAGGTTAATATATTTATGACTTGTGAGTTATGCTTAACAAAAGACCTGAATAGTTGTTGTTGGGTTCATTATTAGGTGTTCTGATTTTTGGGTTATCCTTTTATTAGACGATTTATCATAAATTAACATATCATTGCTTTTATGTTTTGGAAGGATCAATCTTGAAGGACATCGACCTAGAGTGAGGCGGTATGCCCATGGATTAAAGAAGCTAATAAGAATTGGCCAAGGTAAAAATATAGTTTTATCAATGATATTCATCATGGATCGCTTTTGAGGCATTAACATGCTGAATTGTTTTTATGATTTGTATATTGGATAACATATTCCACAATGCACCTTAGCCAATTGTGGTTCTGAAATTATGGAGCAATAGTTGTGAAAGTGTGGTTCTGATTCTATGTTATTTATATTATGCAAGGAACCCCATGTTTCTTTTCTGATTACTAGATTCTGGGGTTACTGCATTAAACTTTTTACATTTGTACTTGTTGTTTCTCTTTACTTACTCTTACTCTATCTTTCTTAAAGGCCCAGAAACACTGTTACGGCAATCGTCAAAGTTGGCTGGTAGGCGAGATGGGTTTGAAGGGGATAGTGGAGACACAGTTGAAGCACATCAATGGAAATGTGTTCTTACTGTGGCTGGTATTTTTCTTGTCATAAACATACACTATTTTGTAGCCTCACTAGGCAGTGGTGGTTTCTTGCTCTAAACCCCTTTCCTTTCTAGTGATATCCTGATATTGATAAAATATTTTAATTAAAGGCATCCAGAAACTGTTATAAAGTCTCTTTTTTAGTTAGTTTAAGTTGAGAATGTAAATATGTAGTTAGTGGACCTTTAATTTATCATGAAAATTTTACTTCAACTGCTGGGTCTAAATAGAGAATGATGTGAAGTCCGGTACTCTGAACTAATAATAGGACTCTGGGGGTAATCAACCAATTCTAGGGGAAAACTTTGGAGGGTATTTTCCCACCTATTTTACTCTCTTATTTTATTTTCCTCGTAGAAAATTTTAATTTTCTAGAAAGAAAAAAAAAATTAAAAGAAACTCTACAAAGGAAGAAAATCACTACTTTATTTGGGACTTGAGTACTTGTGTATGATTTGTGTTTTTGTTGCATGTTTTGGTTGTTAGACTCTTTAACACCCACAATGATGCTTTTTCCTACTTGTAGTTCTTGACATCTTGTTCATATTAGTTTTGATAAAAAAATAAAAAATAAAATTGTTGGATACATCCTTATCCTTCTAGATACTTTTTGTTTGTGGTTTCAGGAATTAGAATTTTTGAGGATGTTTCTGATCACAAGGTATGTATAAAAAATCGATAGAAAAGTATTGTATAAAAGCCTTGATATGTTTCTATCACATTTAAAACAATAGAGATTAGTGCTTTGATTCATTATGGTAGAACTAATTTCTGCCGTGTTAAATTTTTGTTCTTTGTAGAATGGTAAGGGCGTCCTTGCAAAGTCTGTCGGTGTTATTGATGCAACTGCAGATACTGTTTTTGAAGTGCTTTTCAACACTGAACGACAGAAAAGATATGAGTACGCAGCCTGTAATTTTTATTATTTTAACTTTTGGTAATTTATTTGGGAAATTAGAGTGTTTATGGTTTGGAAAAAAGGTTTCCTGTTTCCATTTCTTATTTTCACTAATAATTACCAAAAATGTCATTTTGTTTTACTTTTTCCTATTTTCATATATTTGTTTTCACCATTTCCTATACAATATTTGAAAATAGGAAAAAACTGCAAACAATATTTTTTTATAATTATCAATGAATACATACAATACAATAGAAGCAGAAAATATTTTCCCAAACTAGATGGTTTTTTGTTTGTTTGTTGAAACAACTAGATGGGCTTTTAATCTCTTAAAAAATTGTATTTTTTGCAGGTGGGATATGTTAGTTTGTGACTTAGAGCTTGTAGAATCTTATGATGGACACTATGATGTTGTTTACGGGACATATGATCCTAAGTATCTATCCCGGTAATCAATTCATGTTGTTAACCTTTTCAAATTTCAAATATCATAACTTAATTTTAACTGGATTTCTGTAATAGCATGTTCTGTTCAGTCAAATTTAAATTTCTATCATTTCTCATTTGTGTATACAAAGTATTGATTTTTCATTGATGGAAACTTGTATTCACTAGCTAAGACTAATTGGATTTTTCCTATTTACTTTGACTTCAATTCTGTAGAATTCTTCATATTAGCCTTGCGCTAACTTATTGGTTGTGTATCTATGTTTTAGGATCGATCCTTGGTATAGTTAGTTAATTTTTGGTTACAAAATTGCTACAATTTCCTCACTTCTTTGTCTCTCCTATTGTGTGATCATTTGTTTTTGCATCTTTTACTTTTTGGAATAGTATTCATTGAATTACCTTTTAAACTTAACCCAGGTGGCATCCAAAGCAGGATTTTGTCTTGTCTAGGCAATGGTTTCGTGGACAAGATGGAGCATACAGTAAGAATACGGTCATTTACTTTCTTTACTCGTATGGCGGTGTTATTTCTATCCTGGGACTCTTACATAATACTTTTTGAGAAAGATGAATATGAGAAAGCACATGAATGCATCCGTGTGTATTACACATCAAAGCTGTGTGTATTAAATCATAATAAATAGAAATATTTATGTTATCCATTATTATATTTACATGATGTTGTACAATGTACAACCATAACTACCATATTCACGTTATTCCAAACTCTCCCTCTCAGTTTAGAGCATATAAATCATTTGCACCAATCTTGTTACATATAGAGCTTATATCAAGAACTCTCAAAAGACTTGGTGAAAACATATGCCAATTGATCATTTGAACTAAGAAAGCTGTTTTATGATGTATACATATAAAATCTCTCTCTAATGAAATGACAATCTATCTCAATGTGCTGAAGTACTCTATGTATTTTATCCATGCAGCAATCTTGCAATTTCCAGCTATACATAAGAAAAAGCCTCAAAGATCTGGTTATCAACGTGCAAAAATTAATCGTAAGATGACACTTTTTTTTGCATTAAATCCTAGGAATTGACTAGTAGAGTTGTGCCTGGTATTTGTCTCATTCAGATGCCGCAGTCAGTTGTATGAATATTATGTTTCGATCTTTTCAGAAGCAACATAGTTACATAGAGTAGTTGGTACTGATATCTTTCTTTTTCTTAATTGTACATTATTTTGTTTGAATATTAAGATTCGCATTGTGTTAAGAGTCTAATTTTGTTTTAACAATGAACATATAAAACACTCACCCACAAAAGATGTTATTCAAAGTCTCTGTTATCTCCTTTTTATTTTTCCCTATAATTTTAACATCCAAATCAGTACTATCAACTTGTTCCTTTTTGTGCATTTCAGTTTTATTCAATTTTGGGCACTAGCCACTGATGATTTTCGGGATCTATCTGTTTCTTCAACGCCATAATTTTTTAAGATAAAGTCTATAATTGTTTTCCTTTTTATTTGTAAATAAATACCCTTGAATTCTTGTACAATCCGTTTGATATCTTTTGCTCTTTCCCGTTAAAGAAAATTGACAGATTTATTGACATTCTGTACTGCCTTGAAAATTTGTTGCATGCTTGCTTGGATGTTTTGGTTGTTTGCTTATGGTAGAAACTGTCTCTTAACCTTTTTTAGTTTAAGGACTATTTGGAAACTGATTCGAAGAAAGAAAATATAACCACTGACGTCTGTATTTTGGGCATTGATCATTGATTTATTTTATCCTTGTATGTTTTGTATTCTGGCTGTAGCATCTTCGTGGGAGATCAGAAATTTGAACTCGCCTATGGTATCAAATAACCCAAGATGTCTAGTGACCCACACTTTGGAGATACATTCTACATCCTGGAATCAATGGAAGAACAAACGGTGCTCAAAGTTTGAAAGGAGCATTCCTTATGCGTTACTGTGCCAAGTGGCAAGTAAGTATTTGAGTAATCGTTTTTCACCTTACATCTCTCTGAAGTGTCTAGAATTACTGGCAGTTCAGGTTATCAAAACTATGTGGCCCAAACGAATTGCTTGCAGTGTGTGTTTGGGCTAATTTTGAATGAACTTGATTTTGTAAAATTGAGTTTGAAGTGAAGTAATTTATGTTTTGATGTTTACAGTCGTGTTGAGAGATGAAAACGATATATCATTTGAGTGAATCAGTGTATTTCAAATTACGCAAAAGCCCTAATTAGTGTAATTTCACAATTACCTATTTACAAAAATTCTAATACTCCGTCTCAAGCTAGAGCATATAAATCATATGCATCAAGCTTGTTTTATGATCAATCCGAGGTTCTCTAAATGACTTGGTGAATGCTTCCGATTGATTATTTGAATCCGCAAAGCTCGTTGTAATGTCTTCTGATAAGATCTTTTCCCTAATGAATTGACGATTTATCTCAATGTGTTTGGTCTTCTCATGGAATATTGGATATGAGATGATATGCATGGCATCCAGATTATCACAAATCAGCATCATTTGTGAAACATACCCAAAACTCAGTTCTTTAAGCTACTGTTTAAGTCATATAAGTCCGCAAGTGGCTGAAGCCATAACTGGATACTATACTTCTGCACCTGATCTTGTCACAACATTCTGTTTCTTGCTTTTCCAAGAGATCAAGTTATTACCAACAAAGAAACAATACCTAGAAGTAGATCTTCTATTTGTGGAAACTCACTTTGAACTCTGCACGGTAGACCTTCTTCAAATATGGACATCCCTCGTGCACCTATTATTGCCTCCATTTCCTTTGCCTCCTACAGTGGTGGTCATGGTCAATCTTGCAAACAAGGAAAATCTCGTCAGTATGCCATGTTTGGATCCTCTTTGGCCATGCTTACTGACTTCCTCAAGTGGTATAAGGAACACCAAGCCTCCAGTTCCTCTACCTCTGTTGCGGACACGAGTACCTTTACTGATATCTCTCACTCCACATCCTTATAGCACAGTAACATGAGGACTGTCCAAGCCTTATAGCTCCACAAAGTCGATATCTCTATGTGATATCAGAATAAACCCACCCACTCAACCCAGCACACTATAGATGTTGTACCACTGCATGAAGGCAAACAAAGTGGCCTAACAATAGACCGGGGTGGTTGTTGCAATTATGGCGGGGTTTCCAACAATTTCCTAAAATACCTTCACAAATATCTACATGGTGATATATGATTGGATGCTTGTATAAGACTGCTTTACATTGTCAATCTATAGTAATTAAATTCATAATCTTTTAAATTTCAAAAAAAGAAAAGAAAATTGCTTGTATACTCATATTGAACAATTTGTATGTGGCTACTATTCAAGAGGCATTAAATAGATGTTATTAAATAATGGTTCAGGTCTAAAGGAATACATTGCAGCCAATCCAGCACTCCACCAAGAAAATGCCACCACAATAGTTCACTCCAAAATACCTGATACTTCCATTTCCGGTTCTGAATATGAGGATGAAGTACAAGATGAGTTTTATGATGCAATCGCCGCCGAATCATCGTCATCAGATGAAGAAAGTGACGACGATGAGAAGCACGATCTAAAGGTTTGCTCAATTCTTCTTATCAAATACAGAAGTAGTTTACAATAGAAATTAATACTACTTGTCTGTGTGTGTGTCTGATCTAGAATGGAAAAAATGGTATTTGTTTTGGTAAGTTCTATAGTTTAATATCCTGTCCAATTTATCAGGAGTCAAGAGTCAAACTAAAGAATGTTTCATGGGCAATCACAGCATTAGCTTTGAAGCGGAGTGCAGGTCAGTTTTTTTTTAGGGTAAATGATCATTTACCCCCCTGCAAAATAAGCAAATTTTCGTTTACCCCCCTGTGCATATTTTTTTTCTGTTTACCCCCCTGCAAAAAATAAATTCTCTCATTTTGCCCCCTGGCTGTACAGCAGGACATGTGACTGTGCAAATCTGCTGACGTGGCTTGTACACATGAAAAAAATCATTTATATTTTTTTTAAAAATTCCACGTCAGATATTTTTTTTTATAAAAAATAAATTTTTTTTCCTACAAAATAAAAAAACCAATTTTCTTATTTTCTTTTCCCAAAATTAAAAAAAAATTCCTACAAATAATTTTTTTTCCTACAAAATTTTAAAAATTATATTTGTTTTCCTACAAACGAATTTAAAAAAAAAAAAATTCCTCCCAAAATAAAAAAACGAATTTTCTTATTTTACTCCCAAAATAAAGATTTACTCCGAAATAAAGTTTATTTCCAAATTAAATATTTTAAAGATTTATTTTCAAATCTCTTTAAATTAAAAAAAAAAACATAATCTTTAATTTTTAAAAACAAAACTTTATTTTTTTTGTTAATCTCTTTGAATTAAAAAAAAAATAGAAGAAGAAGTTTTATTTGTGTTTTCCTCTTCTACCAAAATTATATGTGATATTAAATTATGCAGCAAAAAAAATTAAGCAAAATTATGCTTCAATTCTTATGTGATATTAAATTGTGCAGCAACCTTAGCTTGTACTATATCTGCAGCACTAAATTACGCAGACAAAAATAAAGATTCTATTTTTTTAATTAAAAGATATTTGAAAATAAATCGTTAAATTCTTTATTTTGGGGACAAAATAAGAAAATTTAATTTTTTATTTATGCAAAAAAAGTTATTTTTGTACGAAATCTTTTATTTTTTTTTTATTTTGTAGGAAAAAAATTATTTGTAGGAAATTTTATTTTAAATTTTGGGAAAAAAAAATTCGTTTTTTTTTTTGTAGGATTTTTTTTAAAAAAAAAAAATTATGTGACATGGAATTTAAAAAATAAATATAAATGATTTTTTCCACGTGTACAAGCCACGTCAGCAGATTTGCACAGTCACATGTCCTGCTGTACACCTAGGGGGCAAAATGAGGGAATCTATTTTTTGCAGGGGGGTAAACAGAAAAAAAAATATGCATAGGGGGGTAAACGAAAATTTGCTTATTTTGCAGGGGGGTAAATGATCATTTACCCTTTTTTTTATTGTTTGCTTGGTATTTGCCAGGGTTAAAGAACCAAAGCTATTGTAACTTTCTGTACATAGTTTGTTCTAGGTATTGTAGTTAGACTATCCAATGAACATATTTGCTTTTTCAGTATGAACGTTGATCATGTGTCAAAATAGTACTGTAGTTTTTTAGGGAGAGATACCATGAAAACAAAGGAGAGTTAAGGTGGAGAAAACACAATATTTTTGCTAACTACTCATAGTCATACTCATGCATATGCTTACCTATATTTTTTCAACTACTAGAACTACATAAACATAAAAGAACCTTTTATGACTAAACTTTAGGTGCACAGTAACATGGTATTACATTATAGTATTCCTCAAAACATTGTATATTAGTACCACTCTTTATATGGCAGAAAAATAAAGAAGCTGGATGGAAAAATAATGATTTGTTTTAATGCAAAGATACAGAGAAAAGAGTGAATTTCATTCTATGAGTTAGGCTGCGATATGTTAATGTTAATAATAATCTGTTACAAATGATTCCACTTAAGTTATTTATATAATAGAACTATTGTAGCTGTACTCCCATAATAACTGTAAGTAACATAACTGCTGTAACTAACTAAACAAACCTCAATTAGTTACAGCTGTAGAAAATTCTAGAACAATCAGCAAATGCATATACATGTGCAACAAGGTCTCGAATAAACAATACTCTAATTTGATTGCTACTTTCATTTGATATACTTTCTTTTGCACTCACGTTCCTTTTTTCTTTCTGCACTCTCACCTTTTATGTTTCTAGAAAGTAAACAGACCCTAAATTTCAGCACAAGGTAGGTTAGACTTGTACATTATCCATGTTTCTTGGCCAAGGGACTATTGTGTGAAAAGTCTTGTTAAATATTAAATTAATCCCGTATTTCATCTTAATTGAATTTAAATCAGTAAAGAACCTGATAAATGAAAATATGAAAGCATATAAATATATATACATTCCATAAATTGTCGAGAACCCTTTCAATCAATCAAGTAATGGAATGATTCAAGGGGGTTGTCACAGTCAATGTGGTACCCTCCCGTTTTTGGGGCTAATCCTGAGCATACTGTCTGTACTTCTGCTTTTGCAAATTGCATAGTATCAAACATCACCATTCCAGATATTACCTCTCCACCCGGAGAATTTATAAACAGATACAAATCTTTGGTCTTGTCCCGTAAACTAAGAAATATCATTAGACCACTCAATTGAAAGCTATAAACAATCCAACCTAAATAGTGAAAATGATTAAAGCATTCTATCAATTGTAAGTAACTGGCTAGAGTTTCATGCAACTTCTTAATTTCTTGATTCCATTCCGTATTTAATTCTTATATTCCTGGTCATTGCAAGCAGCTCCTGATCTAAGCGGAGAATTGGATCCTCGTGTCACTCCTATTACAATCCATCCAAGTGACATACATGGTTCTTTGCGCAAAGGAGTGGATGACAATGACACAAACTGTTGGAGTTCCCCTAGTGGAAAAGGATTTATGATTAGAGGAAAGAACTATCTTAAAGATAATTCTAAGGTGAGTTAACTCTTTAAGTTTATTCGGCTATAGGGGAAAAGGACAGAAACCTTTTTTTTTTTTGCAAATTCATATATCAACCTCTCTTAATTATAGAACTACATTTTTTAAACTATGATCTTTATCTACTTTTCAATAGTTTTTGCCCCTATGTAACTATGTTGCTTTCTTTTGCCCTGGTTGAATGCTCTTTACATTCTTGCAATTTACTTTCCGTTGTCGTTTACAAAATTTGTCGTGCAGGTAGTTGGAGGAGATCCTCTTCTCAAGCTCATAGCAGTAGATTGGTTTACAGTCAATAAATCTGTAGATAGAATTGCTCTGCATCCTAAGTGTTTGGTTCAGGTAACATTAAATCTCCAAGATTTTATATCTTTAATATTCAAATATATCATTGTAAAGTATACTTGGGTGAAGATGCTTGGTTTGCTTCGGAGATATTATTAAATGATTTTGCTAAGCCATCAATTAACCCAAGGATTGAAGTTCTCATGTTCCTACTGCTGCAGAAATAATAATAATAATAATAATATAAAGAAAAAAATAGTGTGTTTGATATTGCCTTCATTAACTCCTTATTCCAATGGAGCTTTTATACCTCAGTTTGTCGCTGTCTTATTTATAAGATCAGTTTTGGTATAGTTTCACTGTTTTTAGCAATAATGTAATAGGTTGTGCTTTTTTTTTTTATGTTCATGGCTTGACACTTGAATAAAACATACAGAGCTTGATATTTTCGTTGTGCCTAAGGTGTTAGATTATTTACTGTTGCGGAATATTAGAATATACTTAGCATTTATTATTCATATCAGTTTTATTTTATTTTAGTATCGGTTTTATTTTATTTTAGTATATCACTCCTTGATTTGAGGAATTGACTTTGTGTACCATCTATAAAATGGGTACTCTTTTGCTGAAATAACACAATTTTCAGTTTCTACAATAGTCTCTATATTTACTGTTTGTGATTCACATTCCAGCTCAAGATAAGCTTACAGATATGCAGACCTAGCCCTTCTTCAAACTCATGTTTTTGTGATATTCAAGACAAACTCAGGGCTCTTCCATTTCACAGTAGAAAACACCCTGAGTTTGTAGACCGAAGATAGAGTATTTTTTTCTGTATGAGCTATTGTCACAGTATATTGTACTATGTTAGGAAAATCAGTGCACGCCAATAGATTTACCAACCCAAGGATCTTACATGGGAACCTACATGAGCACAGTGCAAAGATAATAATGGAGAACACACACAAATTATGTGGTTCGGACTCTCTTATCTACATCCACGCAGATGTTCCAACAAAGCTGTATCTTTTCTGCAAATGTCTAAATAATGTTGTTTTGTTGCTCTTTAAGCCTTTTAAAATCCGCTGCATGCTAAAACTTGTGTGATTGGAATTGTTTGTGACTTTGTGTATTTGAGCTTGATTTCTGGAAACCATAAGCTGGAAATTTTGAGATTGTTAATTCTTTTATATTATTGCACTGTCTAATCCTTTCCCTCTGAATTTCAGTCAGAAGTCGGCAAAAAGCTTCCATTTATCCTTGTCATCAATCTCCAGGTACGTATGTATCACTGCAAAATGTTGTTATCAATTAGTTTTTAGAAAAGGTATCAAAGCATAGTTCACCAATCTTACAGATTGCATCTGTTAAGAGTCCCACATCAATGTGAGATGGCCTAAACATGGGTTTATAAGTAGAGTCGGTCCTCACCTTACAAGCCGATTTTGTAGGGTTGAGTTAGGCCAAAATTCCAATTCTAAGAGCATCCAATCCGATTTTTCATGTACGCACAAAACGCATAATGATTGATTTTCATTCTTAGGTCCTTCCTTGATTATCCATGAGTCTCATTACAATAGTTAGGCAACCTTCCATATTGCATCAAGCCCTACTTTCTTTTACAGACAAAACAGATAGAGATTGATTGTCATGCATTTTGGGAGAGGGGGTTGTACCTTTCGCTTTGGTGCCGATCAACACTTAAGCAATTTAGAATTTCAAATGTTTCAAGTGCAGCAAATTGATGGGGGTGTAAAAGTTTGTTAGGAAGATTAGTTAGCATTGGAATAAGTCGCAGTTTTTATCCCTTATTTTCACCCTCTTTATTTTCCCAAAATGTAGTAGAGTGGTTGGTATTTCATAACCTACTCTGCCTTTATATTCTAGCATTGTATGGCTCCATCATATGAATAAGAGCAACTATGATTTCCTCTCTGAAAATTACATTTTGTGTATAAACCAGTTTTTCACGGAAATTTTCTTTTTCTCTCCATATTATATTCGATTTTCAGGTTCCTGCTAAACCAAACTACAGTCTGGTCCTATATTATGCAGCTGACAGACCGATAAATAAAAACTCTTTGTTGGCTAAGTTCGTTGATGGAAGTGATGTGTTTCGTGACTCAACATTCAAACTTATTCCAAGTATAGTTGAGGTGTGTGATTCTCAATGAAAAGTATATTCCCTGTTTGATGCCTTATGACTTTGAGTAGCTAATACTTTTTAATGGATATAGGGATATTGGATGGTCAAGAGGGCTGTTGGAACCAAAGCCTGCCTGTTAGGGAAAGCTGTGACTTGTAAATACTTCAGACAAGATAATTTTTTGGAGGTAATATCTCCTTAGTTCTTCTTCTCTGATTACATCTATATAAATAATACACTTAAAAGTAATTTTTTGTATTATGCAGATTGACGTGGACATTGGATCATCCTCTGTAGCTAGGGGTGTCATTGGCCTTGTTCTAGGATATGTTACAAGTCTAGTTGTTGACCTTGCCATTTTGATAGAGGTTTGTGCCTTTCTGCCTCTGGTTATGATTTTTCTGGACAAACTATCCACTAATGATTTCATCTTCCATAGTTCTTTTTGAAATTGAATTGATATTTGGCGAGAATATGGAAACTGTAATTTTATGGAACTGTGTTTTTTATGCAATTCGAGTGTGTTGGTCAGGGAGGGATACTCTTCAAGGGTATCTGTTTACCCTTAATTTCATTGTGGGATAGGACTTTATTCATGGTTTCTATTTGGTACCAAACTCATGATCATATAAAGGGAACTCCCGTGTACTATAAAGATTAGAATTTGGATTTCTTCTCAAATGTGTTTTTTTCTCCTTTTTATAAATTATACAGAGGGCATATATCATAATTGTGTTATAAATACACAAAATTGAAGAAAATTTTCAGTTTTTACAACCCCGTATCTAGCCTAAACAAAAATAAGCAGACAACACAACTTTTGAATTTGTTGTCCATCCTTTTCATTACGCAGCAATAACTTGCAAAAGGATTTTAACTTTTATATCTTGGGCTTCTCGGTACATTTCATTTCTTGCATCAAATGTCTTTACATATATTGCATTTTAATATTTGCAGATATATTGACTGGTGTTAATATTTGCAGGCAAAAGAAGAGGCAGAGCTGCCAGAATACATTCTTGGAACTGTCCGATTAAACCGTTTGAAACTTGAATCTGCCATACCATTGGAGGCTTAAGGTGTTCTGCCAGAAATATCAAATTATTCAGTTCCATTTCATTATTATGACTCAAATTACACTGGGGACTCAATTAAAAAATAATAATCTGAGTGAATTCTCTGAAGATACTTTAGTTTCTGTTTTTTATTTGATTTCTCCCATGTCTATCTCATTCAAGTTTGTTCCTCCGCCAAGTTAACCGGTTGTCCAGTTCCTTAATATTTGTGATAAGGTTGCGCAGGCCTTTATCTCTTCTGGAGGGAGTGAAAAAACAATGTCTGCCATGCATCTCCCCACACTTGCCAAAAGAAAAAACCTTTCTCTTCCCTATATGTTTAGTTTATTAGTCAACATTGCACTTTTAGTAAGGTTTTTTTTTTTTTTTTGCCAAAAGAGGAGTAGCAAAGTGCTACTACCTCAATATATATATATATATATATATATATATATATATATATATATATATATGAGTCAGGATCCGTTGACACCAACTAGTTTGACACCAAATGTTACACCTCTCAATAACGTTTTAACCGATATAAATTTTATAAAATCCACCGTTGGATTGAAAGTTTACATCATATAGATCATTTGTGTAAAATTTCAGACAAATCCAAAATCATTTGATATGCTATTGAGACACATAAAGATTAACGGCATTTAAAAAAATACAAAAACCGTTAATTTTGATGTATCTCAATAACATATCAAATGATTTTGGATTTATTTGAAATTTTACACAAATGATCTATATGATGTAAACTTTCAATCCAACGGTGGATTTTATAAAATTTATATCGGTTAAAACGTTATTGAGAGGTGTAACATTTGGTGTCAAACTAGTTGGTGTCAACGGATCCTGACTCTATATATATCATAAAAAGAGAGAATAACAAAAAAAAAGGAGGGAGACTAGACCAAAACCTCCTTAAACACGAAAGATTCTAAAACTAGGATTACTCAATCTATTGTTAGCAAAAAAACTACTAATATGCTGAGGGAGCTCATTCCATATAGTAAGCATATCAATAGAGAGGCCAATGCTAGCTAAACCATCTGCACATTGATTACCTTCCCTATACACATGGAAAACCACGAAGTTCATGCTTTTAGTGATCCTGAGACAATTCATTCATCTGTTACTTAGCTCCCAAGGAACTAACACGGGAGATTTAAAAGCCATGACAACAAGGGTAGAATCTGACTCAAGCCAAAGGTTTTTCCAATTCCTGCAATAAGCTATCTCGATAGCTCTCATAACACCACAAAGCTCCGCCATGAAAGCTGAATTCATACCAGTATTTTCAGCAAAACAACATAAAAAATTTGCACTGTGGTTTCTAAAAATGCCACCACAAGATGAGGTAATAGAGTTAGAGGCCCCATCTGTATTACACTTCACCCAATGCTCCAAAGGTGGTTGCCAGAAGACCTCTTTAATAACAGTAGGCTTAGGAGGATGTGAATTAACATTTAAACTTTTAGTAAGGGTTTTCTTTTCATTTTTTCACTTTAATTTTTAATTTTTTTTGTCAAGTTAGTCCTTTATGTTTTTAAACGGCTGCACATTGTATTGAATGTAACTTAAGATAATTTGCAAAATTGAAACACAAAATTCTTTATTTTTTTTTTTTAGTGAAATCTTGTAATTAATACCACTGAAGATTTTTCTTACAATAACCAAATCATATAAGAGATTTTCATTCAGTTTTTTTAATAGTGGTCTAACTAGAGAGAATTTGAGTGAAATAAATTGTACGGTTCTTAAAATTAAATACGGAATTATCTTTAATACAATAATAAAATCATGAAAATTCCCCGCAACTGTAATCTGGAGGGGACTTGAATCACTTGATGCCAGAACTGACCCCATAACTGACCCAAAAACTAGATTAAACTGGTGGTGAAAGAAAAAAAAATCACGAAAATTGTCTACAAATCCTAACTCAAATGGTAAAAATATCAAAATTGTTAGATTGGACAATTACTGTGGTTTGAATCCCGACTCTTCCACGAGTTTTCAATTGCTATTGTTATTTCATCTATTTATAAAAAAAAAGTCATGTCAAATTTTTTCTTATCTTCGGAACTTCACATCCTTTCAATTGCTCACCCTGAAAAGACTAAGAAAACCCACATTATTAAACTGATAATAGATGGCATCAACCTCACCTCCTTCCAAATGCTACTTAGTACTACTGCCGACATGAGTAGTTTCATAGCAAGTCGGTAGCAAAAATACATAAATTAAAATTATGTGATATTTAATTTGATAAAAATGTTAAAAAAATTATATTTATTTTCATCATATTATTTATTATAACAATTACAACCAACTTATACTATTTTGAGATAGAAAACAAATATTGCTTCTCTCTCTCTCTCCCGTCCCCCGAACTCTCTTTAAATATCTATGTAATACAAATGTTAATGAAAGTATAATTGTGTTTATGAGCTTTAAACCATGAATTTAAACTTGAAAGCTTGTTTTAACAGTTTCAATCTATAAACAGAACAAATTGCAACCTCAAAAAGCAAGACAAAATAATCTTACCAGTAATCAGAAATCACAAAACAAGGCTATTAAACATTTCCAATTAAACATAATACAATTGTTTTACCAGTAATTAATTCATGGCATATTCATCACTATTCACTATAACACCCTAAAAATTTAAGCAAAAACAAAAATTAACGATTGATACCAAAATTAGAAGGAAAATCAAACAACATACCTTCATATACACTCAACCCGGGCATGCCAATCAACCTTAGAATAACCTACAATATAGGTGGTACACTTGTTTTCATATATTAATCATTTATTTATCATGCACACTCTTCATATACTCACAAATGTGAATCACAACGTTCCGATAGTCATCACATGAAATATTTAGAAATTGGCTAACTATGATCACTGTGAGCTAATTATGTTTGTCAACCAAATGACGATATTTACCAGGGTCGTCACAAAACTTGCTCTAAATTAATGATGTGTCCATGTGAGACCTATTTAAGTACTTAAAGTTAGAATGCTTCATTGTGAATGCTTTAATACCACGTAAAATTATGTAATTTATGTGTTTATTATTAGGCAAATGCTAACCTATGCCCTAAAGGCATATTTTAAGATGCAATTAATGAACTAGTATCCCACTTAATGTGTTTCAAAAATAGTAATAATCAAGTTTATTAATTAAAAGATATGGTCCACAATATTTATTAATTATTTAAATCAATTACAAAGACAAATTGTGATACTTGCCAACCATCATCATATGATTACACGCGCAGCTAAATTATTTTGGTACAAAAGCAGTTTTTTTTTTTGTCAAATCTTTTTTTTTAACTCGAAAACAAAAAATAATTTTTTTTTACTTAAAAAAAATTAAATTATTAGTATTATAAAATTCCAAAACATATTATCAATTCAAAATCCAAAATAGCACTAACAATCGTTACCATCACAACATAATACTATAATACTCAGTCTTATTCACCGAAACAAAAAAAAAATACTTAAATGATTAATTAAATAAAAAAAAACACTTAAATGATTAATTTTTGGTCATATGTTGGATGCATAAAGATATGCTGATTGTTTTTTTTTTGACAATAGGATATCCTGATTGTTAATAAAACGAAAATAATTAGATTATTAAGGATGCATATAATGTCAGGCGTGTGTAATCATGATAATGGTTGACAAAAAATTAGATCACAATTTGTCTTTGTAATTGATTTAAATAATTAATAAATATTGTGGACGATATCTTTTAATTAATAAACTTGATTATTACTAATTTTGAAACACATTAAGTGGGATACAAGTTCATTAATTGCATCTTAAAATGTGCCCTTAGGGCACATGTTAGCGGAACCCTTATTATTATACTAATAAGTAATAACACACAACTTGTATTTATAAGGGCGTTGCAATAAATACATTGAATGCATAGTAAATAGGCAATAACATGAGAATTTGTAAAGTTGAAGGAATATCAATAGATTTACCTGATTCTAAGAGGATTATTACATGTAATTTTAGCCTTCATTTTATCTTAAACGAGACCCAATTTCAAAATTCAAACTTTAAGCTTCGAGTTTTACACGGTTAATAATATAATGTTGATTCTAACTTATATTTTTCACCCAAGAAATCATTTGGTCCAAAAGTAATACTCCCTCCGGTCTTTTTTATAAGGAACACTTAGGGCAAAAAATTTGGTCCTTTTTATAAAAAACTTTGACCAATTTTCAAATGTTTCAAATGTTCAATTTCACTTATTCTCTTATTTATTATGAGAGAGAATTTAAAAATAAGTAAATTAGTTGAATAAAGAGTAATTAAATAAGGATATATATGGAATAAATTTAAATTTATAAGAGTATTAAATGAAAATAATTATGTTAAATGTGATTCCTTGGTCTGTGTGATTTTTTCAAATTGTTCCTTATAAAAATGACCGGAGGGAGTATTATGATATATTTTCTTTTCAAAATAAATGCACAAATAAAAACTTTTAAACCTAAAAACCATTATTCTTGTGTCAAAAAATTGAGTCGAGATCAAAATTGTCACGTACGAATTTGGGGTAGAAAAACCTAAAGTTTAAGAGCATCAAATTTTTAGGTATACCAATTTTTAGGCTTAACTATACATTTGGTCCCTTACTTAAAAAGTATCAATTTGGTCCCTTACGTTTATTTTAGGTTTCATGTTAGTCATTTCAGTCAATTTTGTCACAATTTATACAATTTGCATATGTGGACTGGCACTTGGACACACTGACACGTGTACTGTTCAAACGGTGTTAGTGACAAAACTAACGGAAATGACTAACTTGAAACCAAAAATAAACGTAAGTGACCAAATTGATATTTTTTAAACATAAGAGACCAAATTGAAACCTAAAAAAACGTAAGAGACCATATGTATAGTTAAACCCAATTTTTAAGATCACAAATAGCTTCTAAAAATATTTAAAAAGACACAAAGAAAGAAAGGCAAATCGTATAACATTTATGATATTCTTATTTTGAAAAATGCTAAATGGTGCCATCAGGGTATTGTTTAAGGATACAAATATAGTAATATGTCATTGAAAATTGTGTAGTCAACTCCTCAAAAATTTTAAAAATATTATTTTTCAATTCAAATATTTTTCTTTTATTTCCTTAACCGGTGTCCTACAAGACACCGGTTATCACGATTCGCGACCCTTTCATTTTTTATGAGAATATATACAATATATGAATAGTAGTATATACTAGTACTAAAGAAAAAGAAAATATTATTATTTAAATAAAATAAGAATAGAGTGAAATCATGCGTAAAATATACAATTCACTTTATTCTTTGCGTATCAGTGTCTGTGTTGTGTGGCCACTCACTCACTATTTATAATTGTCACTAATAATGAACCAACCATCAACCATGTTCTTTTCCACTCTCTCTTCTTTGTTTTTCTTTTGCTGACTGACTTAACAACAACGTTTCCTTGCTTATATTAAGGTTAGTCAATTCTCTCTCTTCATGTTCAAAGAGGACAAAATCTACGAACCCTCAAATTGTACTACATACATAGTAGACTCACTCACAATCTCAAACCTTTAAGCTGTGAAACCTTTCCATGCCGGACGGAGAATCATCCACCGCCGTTGTTGCTGATCAACAAAACTCCTTCAGTCTTTCCACAGTAAAAAACCATGATGATACTGTAAAAAAAGATCCAACCAAAATTGCAAGAAAGTAAGTAACTTTTTCACACCCTTTTGCTTTTTCTTTGCTCAACTATGTTTATTTTCAATTGGGTATGTGGGTTTTGTTTTATTTGTTATGCTTGTGTTGTTATTGTTCATGTGGGTTTGGTTTTATTGGTTGTGTTTGTGTTGTTATTGTTCATGTGGGTTTGGTTTATTTTATATACTGGTGATGTTTGCTGTGATGGTTTTGAGTATTGTTACTCTTTGTTAAGGAAAAAATGTTCCTTTTCATGATTCTAAATGTTACAGTTGAGTTTAGCTACATAGGCAAGAAAATAAATGTTCAATTTTTGAAGATGTGATGATGTTGTTGTTGGGTGTGCTTATGGTTTTGATTCCTTGCTTGGCTTCTGAGACTCTAAAGAATCTTATGAATTTTTTTTTGTCTTTTTGGAAGGTATCAATTGGCGTTATGCAAGAAAGCTATGGAGGAAAATATAATTGTTTATTTGGGAACAGGATGTGGGAAGACACACATTGCTGTGCTGCTTATGCATGAAATGAGACATTTGATAAAGAAGCCGAACAAGGATGTATGCGTCTTTCTTGCACCAACCGTTGCTTTAGTTAATCAGGTGAGCTGCTGCACATTTGACAGGAGGGGGGATTAGCAATATGATTGAATCCTTGCGTTTTGGACGGTCTTGATTTCTCCTCAAATTTATTGAATGATTGAATGAAAAGATGCATTAATGACAGAATTATGAATCTTATGTAATGTAATTGTTGTGTGAGGCATAGTAATTTTATGCATAAATCTGATGAATTGATTTGTTCTTGCATTTAGCAATCTCTCTTTGAATTTTTTGTCTTAACTAATTTGAGGATTTTGGTCATTCCATCGCGTGTCTTCTGAAGGCTTTTTTCTCTTCTTATTTATCTATAGCAAGCGAAGGTTATATCTGACTCTGCTGATTTTGAAGTTGGAACTTACTGTGGGAGTAACAAGCGCTCCAAATCTCATCAATATTGGGAGGAGGAGATTGAACAATTTGAGGTGACAATGATAGTTAAAACATATTGAAACTAATTATGTTGACTGCATTATTTTTATGACGTAGAAGCTGTTGAAAGAAAGTTAGTGAACAACAGTTAAATTACTTTCACTTCAGGCAATTAAATCAATAAATAAATTGGCAGCAGATTTTTGGGGATCTTTCTGCTCAGTTAAATTTTCATCTGATGGAGTTCGTTGATTCTAAGTTTGCACCATGTCATTGTTTTTTCCTCTTTCAGGTTCTTGTTATGACCCCACAAATATTACTCCATAATTTATCTCATTGTTTCATCAAGATGGAGATGATCGCACTTTTGGTATTTGATGAATGCCATCATGCTCAAGTCAAAAGCAGCCATCCTTATGCAGAAATCATGAAGGTATGTTGCACTTTTGTCAATGTCATAGCCATTCATAACGGAGAATGCTACACATTTTTATGAATTAAACCTTTCCATTTCGACTGTTTCTTTATAATTTCATGATGACAATGTTTTAATTTGGCAACTTGTTAGATCTTCTATAAAAGTAATTCCACAAAAGTTCCCCGCATATTTGGCATGACTGCTTCCCCCGTTGTAGGAAAAGGTAAAGTAATCAGGTTTATCTTCAAAAAGTTGATATGACATTTTCTGGACATAATTGTTTTCGATATTCATGAAATTCACTCTTTTCTCTCTATCTCTGAAATTCAACAATGTGGATGTTTTGTCGTTCCTTTATCCTACCAGTTCTTCATGGGTGTTACCCCGTACAAAGTTTGCCTACATTGTTGATAGTGTATCCGTTATTTTCTTTCTCATTTTGTTCATGTATATTTCTAGAGACAAAGTACATTTCCTGAATGCTACAAGTGCTGTAGTTTATTGTAAATAAGTAAATTCCTCCTCCATTTTCTGTACTTAACATGTTATCATTTTCAGGTGCTTCTACTGAAGCAAATCTACCAAAAAGCATCAACAGTCTTGAACTAATCCTTGATGCTAAGGTAGGGTTTACATAGTATTATATGTCAAATAACTTAACTTTGAGAGGTTTTTTGGTAGCCCGTCTTAAAAGTCCGGTACATGTCAAACTTTTGCCCTCCTGTGCAAGAAAGCATATGTTCTTTCCACTGTTTTTTTTGAAAAATGTTCTTTCCATTGTTAAAATGGGTGAAACTGATATATTGATCAAGAGTTCTTGTGAATAATTACCTAGTTGTACTGGCTAGATGCTGTGCTTTTGTGGCACATCTCGAATGATTTGGATATTGTTTGTAGGTATACTCAGTTAAAGATGAGGCATTGAAATCTTTTGTGACCACTGCCAAAGTTAATATATATCATTATAGTTCGACTGCAAATATGGAAACTAGCTTGGAGTGGAAAATGGAAGAGTTTAAATTGCAGGTACACTTCTGCTATCTGTGATGGATCTTAAGATGATAAGATGAACAAGGTTTACCTGATCACTGCTTTCTTTCATGTTACCAGTGCACAGAAACCCTTGGTAGGAGTATAGAAGATCACCAGAAACGGCTGAGCACAAAGAAACTTCTCAAACGGGTACATGATAATGTGGTCTTCTGTCTCAGGAGTCTTGGCATTTGGGGAGCGTTGCAGGTAAAACTTGTGCATTTGATTACAGAGTACACTTTATTATTATCGGTGTCTGCATGTACACTTTTTTTTTGTATTCATAAACCATTCACGGTGTCTTCACCAAAGGACATACATAGTACACTTTTTTTTGGTTATTGGGCATGACTTGTTTAAATTAACCTTTCAATTTTCAAATGTGAAGCAGAAACCTATCTTAGAGCCTGTGTACTTTTCTCTTCTTCACTGTTTGCTTTGGGGCTCTTTGTTTATTTGTGGCATGACTTCCTCATTTGTTATTGAGGTTGTAAATTGTAATAGTGAACACCATTTTGATTCTTCTGAAATCTAACAGAATATGCTTATTGCCATAACTTTAATCTTATCACCATTTTGGGGTGACTACGGATATATCTTGTTTTATATGATATTCAAATAAAATAGAACATAACATACCCTCCTTTAACTGTTTCCACAACTACACAGTTTTTCTTTTGATTTCCTACAGAATATTTTAGCTTGCCAGTTTATCTTTATATTTTTTAATTGAGAAACTGATGTTTTGATTGTTGTTCCTTTTCCGTCTTTAATATTTGTGTTCACCCTCCAAGGCTAGTCGTGATCTTTTGAGCGGTGATCGTTCAGAGAGGCATGCATTAGTTGAGGCAGAAGGAATTTCAAGTGATGAGTCTGTATGTGATAAATATCTTGCTAAGACAGCTGAACTATTTAATTCCAAATGTAAGACAGGTATTTTAACATTGCATGGTGTTCTTTTATTTGTGTCATTGCTGTTACATAATTTATGAGTTGTTGCTTATGACAATTTTTGACAAAATCCACGCACTGTTAATTGTGCTTCCACTTTGACTAAATCCATTTCTTGTTTTGCAAATCTGTAGGCAACAGTGTTGATGATCCATCTTCCTGGGAAAGATTAAAAGAACCTTTTTTCTCAGCAAAGCTATTACGCCTCATTGGGATACTGACCACTTTCAGGTTGGCAACCTCATTTTCTTAATATTTGATAAAATTGTGTTTTTTAAACAAATTTCTTCAGACATGTTTTCATATAGCACATGTCTAATATATATAACCAAATCTGCCTCACTATTGTTTGGTTATGAAATTAATATATATATATATATATATATATATATATATATACACACACACACACACACACATTCTGATCTAATGTTCCAATTTCAGGTTGCAACAGAACATGAAATGTATAATTTTTGTGAATAGAATTGTGACTGCAAGAGCCCTGTCATTCATACTACAGCAGCTCCAGCTTCTAAAACACTGGAAGAGTGATTTTCTTGTAGGAGTCCATTCTGGAGTGAAGATTATGTCACGGAAGGCCATTAATTCGATTGTTGATAAGTTTCGCTCTGGAGAGGTAAGACTAAGAGTAATTATTGGATTTCACTTGTCGACTTTGAGTCGAGGGTGTGCTGTAATTGTGTTTGAACCACAACACAAATTCATATTCACCCTAGTATTTATTACAGCCATAATTACATAAATATATACACAAAGTGGCTTTTTATGGCACATAAAGGGTTAAAAGTATGAGTTTGGGGAATAAATATATCGAGTCTGCACCCTTCTGCTTTCCAACATTTTCTTTCACTTCATTTCCTTCTTCAAAACCTTCAAACACTAGGTATTGGATAGAATGTAGAATGTCTTTCACTGCATGTATTTCAAGCATAATTGATGTTATTAGGGTGGTAATTGACACTTAAATATGGATAAAGATACTTTTGTTAATAGCTTTAATATGTGATATATTTTCTAGCTTGTCAAGGAGTTAAGTGGCACTAACATGCTTATATGGCTCACACTGTTAACAGTTGAATCTATTGGTTGCTACAAAAGTGGGTGAAGAAGGACTTGATATTCAGACATGTTGCCTTGTCATACGGTTTGATCTTCCAGAAAATGTTGCCAGCTTTATACAGTCAAGAGGCCGCGCACGTATGCCTCGTTCAGAATATGCATTTTTGGTTGACAGGTACCTATACAATATAGAGATTTTGAAAGGAATATATGCAAATCTGTCCTGGTTATTTATGGAATCTTATTATTGCAGTGGCAATGAGAAGGAATTAGACATAATTGCTGGTTTTGAGAAAGATGAATTCCGAATGAATATGGAAATTGCTGACCGAACATCCAGTGAGACACACAGCATCCCTGTGGAAAGAATATTCACAGTTGATTCATCTGGTGCCTCAGTCACTGCTGCATATAGTATCTCATTGCTTCACCAGTATTGTTCAAAGCTTCCACATGATGAGTATGGGCTTATTCAAGCTTTTACCTTTGTTTGGTCCAAAATATACTCCACTAAGAAGTTTTAGGGAAATGAAATGCAATCTCATGTGTAAAATGTTGTTAAACTATCTTTTCAGGTTCTTTGATCCCCGGCCAAATTTCTTTTACTTTGATGATTTAGGGGGAACTGTTTGCCAGATAACTTTGCCTTCTAATGCTCCAATACACCAAATTGTCAGTACGCCACATTTGTCTATGGAAGCTGCAAAAAGAGATGCTTGCCTGAAAGCAATTGAAGAACTGTATAAATTAGGTGCTTTGAATGATTGTCTTTTGCCAAGGAAAAATGATGCAGAGACAGAGAAGGTTTTGGGCTCTTCTGATTCCGATGAGTGTGAAGGTCAAACTTCATCTGCACTTTGATTAGTCATTGCTTTCATTATCTTTCAATAGGCTGTCTGAAATGTACTGTATGCATTATATTTTGAAATGAAACGTTGAGCATGTTTACTTGTCTGTGCGTGTAAGGAGAGTGACCAATAATCCATTCTGATCATGTTTAGACTTTTTAAACTACGCGTCTTCCTTTTTCGGTAATTTTTATAGTAAAAGCCCTTTTCTCTAGACAGTTTAGTGTTCAATTGATTCACTGTCAATGTGAAAACTTGCACAATTAATCCATTCATGTGTTGCCACATCACTGAAATATATTTTTCCTCTCCGGAAGTTATTATCATCGTCAAATCTTTTGATGATGTGGTAACACGTGATCGGAAGATAGTGTAAGTTTTCACACTCAGTGGATTAAAATTAAACTCTTTCATATCTTTATCTGCTTCTAAGCTTGTTGAGGAAGTATTTTTTGTGTTTTCAGTTGTACTACTATTGTTATGTTGATTACTAATAACTTATGGTTATAGGGATGTGATAATATGGTTATGGTGTGAGTGCTATATTAATTTTCCGTTATATGCAGATGACCGCTCGAGAGGAGAATTACATGAGATGCGAGTTCCTTCTGCATTTCGACAGTCATGGAAAAATGAGCAGAAAACTGTCCGTCTCAATTCTTACTACATTAAATTTTGCCCTACTCCGGAGGATAGGGTCTATAAAAAGTTTGGTTTATTCATCATGAGTCCTCTTCCAATGGAGGCAGAGAAACTGGAACTTGATCTTCATCTTGCTCACGGTAGATCTGTGCTGACAAAATTTAGGCCATTTGGAGTTGTAGAATTCAACAAAGATGAGGTAAATAACTTTTTTTAATAAAAAATAAGGAGAATGTTAACTTGTGCCCTTAAGGCACATGTTAAGGAAACAAAAATAGAAATTATTAAATGCTAATTTGTGCATTTTGACTTTTGAAACATTAAATTTCTTGTATCATTAAATGTTGAATTTCTATTTTGGTATATCTTAACATGTGCCCTTAGGGCACATGTTAACAAGACCCAAAAAATAAAACAGAAAGGGAAAATTTTAAGTTAATGCTTGGGCTTTATTGTCTTGCAGATTAGGATGGCAGAGAATTTTCAAGAAATGTTCCTTAGAGTTATTCTTGATAGATTAGAGTTTGTTTCTAAGTTTGTAGAATTGGGTGCTGAATCCCGCACAAACACATCGACCTTCTACCTTTTGCTTCCAGTCATATTGAAAGAATATGATGATGTGATGAAAGTAGATGTGATGAAAGTAGATTGGGAGACAGTGAAGAGATGCCTTTGTTCACCAGTTTTCAGGCATCCAGAAGATACTTTGAATAAAAAGGTTACCCCTTTGGATAATCATCTGCAACTTGCCAATGGTTACAGAAGTGTTAGAGATGTTGAGAATAGTTTAGTGTATGTTCCACATACAAAGTTCTTCTATTGTGTCACAAATATTATCTATGAAAAGAATGGATTCAGTCTTTGTAAAGATTCAGACACTTCAAGCTACGTGGACCACTTCAATGATAAGTAGGTATCTGTATAATCTATAACAATATATAAAGGGGATAAGGGAGTTTGGGCTGGATTTTTTTTGGTCCATTTTGCCCTTAACTTCCTTTATGGTTTTTTAATTATTCCATAATTGTCCTTAACTTCCTCTTTTTTTTATGGTTTTTTCATCTATATCTATTCTATACTTCTATAACAATATATAATCTATAACAATATATAAAGGGGATAAGGGAGTTTGGGCTGGATTTTTTTTGGTCCATTTTGCCCTTAACTTCCTTTATGGTTTTTTAATTATTCCATAATTGCCCTTAACTTCCTCTTTTTTTTATGGTTTTTTCATCTATATCTATTCTATACTTCTATAACAATATATAAAGGGGATAAGGGAGTTTGGGCTGGATTTTTTTTGGTCCATTTTGCCCTTAACTTCCTTTATGGTTTTTTAATTATTCCATAATTGCCCTTAACTTCCTCTTTTTTTTTTTTATGGTTTTTTCATCTATATCTATTCTATACTATAATATATAAAAAGAATACATGAGTTTTGGGGTAGAATTTTCATAATACCAACATTACCCTTGCTTTTTTTTAGTAGCAACAAAAATCTTTTATTAAGAAACTCACCATAACATAAGGCGTATCTTTTTTTTTTGGTACATAAGTTAGACACAGGCAGACGCGGAACGCGCCTGCCTGGCCCGCTAGTAATAATAATAATAATAATAATAATAATAATAATAATATTATTATTATTATTATTATTATTATTATTATTATTATTATTATTATTATTATTATTATTATTATTATTATTATTATTATTATTATTATTATTATTATTGATTCATCCTTATTTCACTTTTGGTCTTCCATCTCCAATTCTTTTTATTGATGAAAACATTTAGGTTTATGAAAGTTATTTAAAACTTCGTGATTACCTCATAGGATCAGATATCAGAGATTTTGTATATGTAATTTGGAATATCAATATTTGTACTGATCTTTGACAAAACAAATCTTGCATGCTTGGATGTCAGGTTTTCCATTAATCTCAAACGCCCTGAACAACCACTTCTGCATGCAAAACAACTTTTCAATTTGCACAACCTGCTACACAATCGAAAGAATGAGGATGCTGGTACTGTGTTGAATATACTGTTTATTTGGTGTTCAATCTTGTCTGTCTAAGCAATTAAAAGGATTTGCCGATTAGTAGTGCAGTACATGCAGCACATTTATGTTGTTTTTTTTTGGGGGGAGGGATAGGTCGAAACCTATCTGATGCCATTGCCAACTTGAAAAATCAAACAACAGGGATATAATTGGGTGTCTGAAACAGTTCACACGCAGTCAAAATGCTTTAGTGTTAATACTAACTACAATGATATACAGATACACAATCCTAAATTAGGTTGCTTGTAACATACATGATATACCATAAATATTAATGATAGTCTACCGATGCATGTGTATTTCTTTAAATTTCTGCATTGACCGGCATATCTGGTTTTTGGATTTATCTTGTATTCAGATTCTTCTCTAAATGACTCTAGATTTTAATTTCTCAATGACAGAAGAACCTGATGAGCTAAAGGAATACTTAATTTATTTACCTCCCGAGCTATGCGAACTGAAAATAGTAGGCTTTTCGAAGGATATTGGGAGTTCCATATCTTTGCTACCTTCAATTATGCACCGTCTTGGAAACTTGCTGGTTGCCATTGAACTGAAGCACCAACTATCTTCCTCCTTCCCAGAGGCAACTAAAATTAGTGCCCATAGAGTAAGGCCTTAGCAAATGCACATGTTATTCCTTTTCATCAAACCATTGCAGTGCTTATTGTACAGATTATTATTGTTGTAGTTTAGAGCTACTAACAATTATGATTAATTACCAGTTTCTAGAAGCTCTCACCACCGAGAAGTGTCAGGAGCGCTTTTCCCTTGAAAGACTTGAAGTGCTTGGCGACGCTTTCCTTAAATTTGCTGTTACACGTCATTTTTTTCTCTTGCATGACAGCTTTCATGAAGGAGACCTTACCAGCAAGCGATCCAATGTTGTAAATAATTCCAATTTGCTTAAGTTGGCTATTAGGCGCAATTTGCAGGTAAAGCTATACTTTCACATTTCTTTTTACCTAAATAAGAAAGTATTATTAGTTTTTTTATTTTCTGTTGGATTTATATGATATACATGTGAACTAATGTGAAGGTTTCAATTTAGGGATTTGAATCCTTCATTAATTCCTAAACCAACATTGCCATATTCAGAGATAGATAGAAATAGGACTGTGTACTGTGGTGTCTCTCCTAAAACTTATTTTCAATTGAAATTGAAAGAAAGCCTAAGACCGTTACCGGTGTCTCTACGAGACTTCTAGGTATGAGCAAGTAAAAATTGAATATCATAACCGGAACCTAAATAAAATTTTTAAGCAAAGATTGAAACTACTGAACTACCCCTGACTTCGATATAGAAATTAATTGAACAAGAAGTTAGTTAGTAAAGCCAATAACTTATAGCCTATATAATTTCTTTCTATCTCGAGGTCAATTGTCAAGTTTTAAAATGAATATTTTTATTTTATGACTTGAGTCATTTATCTTTATCTCCTTGCTGCTTCTTTCAGGTCTATATACGTGATCAGGCATTTGATCCATCACGGTTCTATGCATTAGGCCGTCCTTGCCCTACAGTTTGTACCAAGGAAAATGAAGACAGCATACACTTATGTTTAAATTCTGTTGAGGACAAAAGTAGTGCAAGTGCAACTGGAATCCGATGTAATAAAAATCACCATTGGTTGCATAGGAAAACAATTGCTGATGTGGTTGAAGCTCTGGTGGGGGCATTCATAGTTGACAGTGGCTTTAAAGCTGCAATTGCCTTCCTTGCATGGATTGGCATAGAAGTAAATTTTGAAGCTTCACAACTTGTTAATATTTGCACCGCAAGTGTTGGCTATTTTCCTCTTGCTGCCGAAGTAGACATTCCTTCTCTTGAAGGCAAGTTAGGACATCACTTTGTTCATAAGGGTCTTCTTCTCCAGGCATTTGTACATCCTTCTTATAATAAGCATGGAGGAGGATGTTATCAGGTAAGCACTTTTCTTTTCACTCCCAAAGTTCTGACTCCGGATAAGATTTACTTTATAGCTCTGAGGATTCTAGTGGTACATTTTGATCTTATAGTTTTTAAAACCTGATAAATCTTTGCAGAGATTGGAGTTTCTCGGGGATGCTGTCTTAGATTTTCTGATTACGTCATATCTATATTCAGCATATCCCAAGCTAAAGCCCGGCCAGCTGACAGATCTTAGAGCTTTGTCTGTCAATAATAAGGCATTCGCCTGTGTGGCCGTGGAACGCTGTTTTGATGAATATCTTCTGAGTGATTCAAGAGACCTGAGCAAGGCAGTAAAAAGGTATGTGGATTACATCAGAAGACCTGTATCAGACAGTGGCAATGATGGAGGGCCAAAAAGTCCCAAGGTAGATATTTTGACATTTTTTTAAAAAAAATTGCAGCTCCAAGATGCATTTACTGTTATTCATTATTTTTCAAATGTGTTTTCCTGTGTGAGATGAAAGTATAATGTAACTGGGAATTATGCTACTGCCTACTTGCAGTCACAATAACATCATTTCAAATATGTGAGTTTCTATCTATCATTTGTTATTGTCACCTATGCTCTGATGCGAGGTGATGCTTGTGCACAGGAGGTTATATTCTTATATTATTCGCTGAATCCATAAGAGCAAATAAATAGAATATAAGAAATTTATATTGCAGTTTTTGCACTACGGCGTGTGTTATGGAAATGTGTATCTTTTATAGGAAGTCCTTTTAATGTCCACTTATAGAAGCTCAAAATTATATTGCTTAGCAATTTTTCATAAAAGTTATGAGTTCTTAATTTGACATTATGTTGTTTCAGGCCCTAGGTGATTTGGTAGAATCTTGTGTTGGTGCCATTCTTCTTGATTCGGGATTTGATTTGAACGAAGTTTGGAAGATCATGACTTCATTCTTGGACCCAATCATGAAATTCTCATCAAGTTTGCAGCTTAGTCCTGTTAGAGATTTGCAAGAACTTTGCCAATTTAATAATTTGGAATTGCAGCTTCTGGAATCAAAAGCAGGTAAAAAGTTTTCTGTTGAAGTCAAAGTGATTGGGGACAGTGTATGTGAAAAAGTTTGTATCACCGGCCAAAATAAAAAAGAAGCTTCTAGAATTGCTTCACAGCTACTATTTTCAAAGTTGAAGGTAAATAAGTATGCTTAGTTATCTCATATTTCTATCCTTATTTTTTCAACACCAACATTGCATTTTTCTTCCTTGTATAATGGAATTATTGCTATTTTTATATCAATCATTTAGAGAGATGCATTTTACCTTTCTTAGCTACAACTTCAGGAGCTATATTGCTTGTATTTAATTATATGATTTGAGTATCAATGGCTGTGGACGTGCAGGCTCAAGGCTTGAAATTGAAGTCAAAAACTTTGGAAGACGTTCTGAAATCAACATTTAAGACGGAACCGAAACTGATTGGCTATGATGAAACCCCCATTGATGTAACAGATACGACCACCATCGGACAAGAAATGGTTAATGGAGATCTATGCAACAATTCTTATCCAGAAATCTTCCGTATCCGGGAGGTATCTGATGCATCGTCCTCGTGTGTGAAATCTGTCGCCCAACGTTTTCAATCTTCTCCTAAGGAAAAGCTTAGTGAAACCAGTCGAAATCGTGATTTTGGCATTGATTCATCAAAGACAGGTAATATAAAAAAAATTCTAGTAGTTTTGTTGTGCCAAATATTGGAGTCGGCACCTCTGTTCTATTGATTCTAACTGTTGTTTCACATTATAAAGGAAATGCAAGATCGCGATTGTATGAATTATGTGCTGCTTATTGCTGGAAATCTCCTTCATTTGAATGCTGCAAGGAAGAGGGACCAGCCCACCTTAAGTTGTGAGTCTCTCGTAATCATATTGTGAAACATAACAAACATTTAGAGTTGCTTTGTATTCACTATCTTACATTCACTTCATTTCAGCTTCACTTGCAAGGCAACAATGGAGATAGAAGAGGCACCAGGTATGGTTTTCGAGTTTATTGGTGAACCTCTACCAAAGAAGAAAGATGCAGCAGATAGTGCAGCTGAGGCTGCATTTTGGTACCTGCGACAGGAAGGTTACCTGCATAATTCTAGTGATAATATTAACAAGCTCCCAACAGCTATATAATCGGAAACAAAATTCAGTTTAGGTAAATCCTTATTTGACTAAGAGGTTGGTATAGTTTATAACATAGAAGGCCACCCTAATGGAAATATGTTGTATAATAATTTTGTAGTGTCATAAGTTGTTTCTATCTGTATCTGCACTACTATGTAAGGGCATCATGAACCTCAACAATAAAGGGTCCTCAATTTTTTGGGATTTATTGGATATTTCTAAAATATTTGTCAGCAATGTTTAAATATTAGTTAACTGTGAAAAATGACATAGTGTAGCCATTAGCTTGGTGGTTGTGTTATTTTTGCAACTTATTATGATACTTTACCAAAACGGTTCTGGAAATTAATTTTTTGTATACATCTAAGTTTATTTTGAAAATTAATCTTCAAAGTGCATTCTCTTTTATTTTTTTTTTAAATTGTTACATTTTGAATTTAACTTATCTTTAAATGTCATAATGGAATTCATGGTGAATGCTAATGTCCTCAACAAGCCAACCATGATTGTTTAAACATTTTTGAAAAGATTTTGTGAATAAATCATCCATTTGTTCTTTAAACTATGGAAACTATAGAAATATTGATAGTTCATAATTAAATTGATAATTTATTTTTAACTACTTAATTTTATTTTATATGACTTCTTTTTAAAGAACATAAATAAGAGTTCTGACAACATTTTTTTTCAACACTTACTAATACTATTACACTCACTTTTGGTTGGACCAATATGGGTCTCAATTTTTAATTTATTTTTAAGATCACTCAATTTAGAAATAAGTTTCGCATAAAATGGTTAGACCCCTGATTAATTATTGAGTGTACGTTAGAGAGTATTAAAAAGATAATGTTGTAGCACTTCTCACTAAACTATATGACTCGGGTAACAATTAATGCATCTACAAAAAAATATGAAAATGTATATACGGTTACTTTTTCACACACTTTCCTTTTAAGTAAACTCTTGTAGTATCTTCCGGCACGCCTTATGCTGATGAGACATTTAAAGTAAGTCACAACAGATGTGAGCGGAAAATTTAACATCTATATCAACCACAATTATCATTACTTTTATTTATTCCTACCAAAGAAGTTTTATGATAAATAACTTGAAAAATACAGTATATTTTATTTTTATTAAAATAAAAAACGAAATTTCTTCCTTTATTTTTATATAGAGCTTCAATTAATTAATTCGAATGAAAGATTGAAAGGGGTATCAGTATCACTATCGTACGTCACGCGCCACAACATCCCTATCTCACGCGCCCCCGCCACACTTTTCCCGCCATAAATTCCCGCCAAAACACCTTCATCTTCTTATTTCCCATTTCATCCCAAATTTACAGAAGAAAAAAAAAACCGAAACCCTAACACAAACCGAAACCGCATCCCTTCTCATAGATCTCGAAGATGTCAGGTTGGGACGAAGGTGGCGTATACTACAGCGATCAAGCTCACTCATGGGACGACGGCCGTGGCGAAGGTGAAGCCACCGCTTCCAATCACACTATCCTCCAAAAGTTCAAAGAATTCATCCGAAACTTCGAGACCGGTAACAATGTCTTCCCTTACAGAGAGAGTCTTCTTCATAATCCTAAGTTCCTTACTGTTGATATGGAAGATCTCGATTCGTTTGATCCTGATCTTCCTTCTAAACTCCGATCTTCTCCCGCCGATATCCTTCCGCTGGTACTTCATTTTCTATTTATCTCTTTTGAAATGTTTGTTGAACTTGATTTTTGTGTTGATTTGGGTTTTTGGTTTGTTGTGTAGTTTGAAACTGCCGCAGCGCAGGTTTTGGTGAATTTGAAGACTAAGGTGGCCGGAGATACTGGTGCTATGGAAGATGCTGCTCCTGGTGATGTACAGATTCTACTTACTTCTAAGGAGGATTCTGTTTCGATGAGATCGCTTGGGGTTAGTTGATTTGGCTTAATTGAGTGTTTAGTTATTAATTAGGGTTTTGAATTTTATGTTTATGAAGATGGTTAGTAAGTTAGGGTTCCAATTGAGACATTTGCTAGTTGTTATAGGAAAATTTGATTCTTATTGAATTTTGAGAATTTAGTCATATTAGGTTACAGAAAGTTGATTTTTTGTATCATTTTCACAGGCTCAATACATATCGAAGCTTGTTAAAATTGCTGGGATAACTATTGCTGCATCGAGGACTAAGGCAAAGGCAACATATGTGACCTTGATATGTAAGAATTGTAAGAAAGGGAAGCAAGTTCCGTGTCGGCCAGGACTTGGGGGAGCAGTTGTTCCTCGTTCATGTGATCATGTTCCTCAGGTTTAGTTTGTGCTTTCTTATGATTATTTTGTACTGGGTACTCTATTTTTCTTTATTTTGCATTTGAGGATATCTCTTACATGATAAAGGGTTTTTTTTTTTTTTTTGTAGCCTGGAGAAGAACCTTGTCCAATAGATCCGTGGCTTATTGTTCCTGACAAGAGCAAGTATGTTGATCAACAAACCTTGAAGCTGCAAGAAAATCCGGAGGTAGTAATATAAATTTGATATAATAAAAGCTTTAAAGACTATTTGAATGATAATCATATATGACATTTTTATTTGGGCTATTGAAGGATGTTCCAACTGGAGAGCTTCCTAGAAACCTGCTCCTTTCTGTTGATCGACATCTTGTTCAGACAGTAGTTCCTGGCTCAAGATTAACAATCATTGGAATATATAGTATTTTTCAGGCTTCCAACTCCAATACATCGTGAGATTAATCATCTATTTTTAGCATCTTTATATTTCTGTATTGTCCAATCAATCAACATATTCACATTCTTTGTATTTTATGCAGTAACAAAGGAGCAGTTGCAGTTAGACAGCCTTATGTTAGGGTTGTAGGAATAGAAGATGCAAATGAAGCCAAGTCTCGAGGTCCCACTGCATTTACAACAGAAGAAGTTAGTGTTGACCAACTATAAATAGACTACTTCTGTGCTTTATACCTTGTTGGTTGCCTCCTTTAATATCACATTGTAGCTGAATGAATGTTAAAAGTGTTTGTGGATCCTGTGAAACTAATTTTTTAAACTAACTCTATCAGGTTATCAGTTTTGCCATTACCCTGCATTACTAGACTCCAGCTATGATTTCTCAGTTGTTCTTTGAGTAGTATATGGTCTTCTACATTTAAAAAACCTTGACTGAAATTTCATTCCTACTGTTAGATAATCCTCATCTGTAGATGTTGCTGGTACAAATAACGGTATCTTTTGCAGATTGAAGAGTTCAAAAAATTTGCAGCTGAGCCTGCTGCATATAAAAATATATGCTCCAAGATTGCTCCATCTATATTTGGGCATGAGGATGTCAAAAAGGCTGTGGCCTGTCTTCTATTTGGAGGGTCAAGAAAGGTATACTGCTGTCTTTGACTCCCCGTCTATTTTGTTGGAAATAACAAATTTCATGTATGGCTGCTGATCACTTGGTCAATTTCCTTGCAAGCAGCATTTGCCAGATGGGGTGAGATTAAGAGGTGATATCAATGTGCTACTTCTTGGGGATCCATCTACAGCAAAGTCACAGGTTATTTTTTTGCATTTTTTCCTTTAGACTAGTTCTCAGTTACTGTGACAGTTAAGTTAAGTTATTAAAAATGAAGGCCACAATGAAGGCCATTTGTGGTATCCAAAATGTAATTGTTTTTCCACTATATATACTTAACTTTAGATTTTAACATGAAATGGTAAATCATTTCCGCTCTTCCTATTTTTACAACGTAGCTTGCATTTCCCTACATTATGTGACAGTTGTATTTTACAGTTTCTCAAGTTTGTTGAAAAGACCGCTCCTATTGCTGTTTATACTTCTGGAAAAGGCTCATCAGCTGCTGGCCTCACAGCCTCTGTAATCCAAGATAGCAGTACTGTAAGTCCTTTACTTCATGCATTGTTTGTACTAGATATTAAATGTCTGTCATCACTACTTCATAGTTGAGATATGACCATAAACTTGTCCTTCACGTATCTTGATTGAGACGTCTCTGATTGTTATTCTGTGCATTTCAGCGTGAGTTTTATCTTGAAGGAGGAGCCATGGTCTTGGCAGATGGGGGTGTTGTCTGCATTGATGAGTTTGACAAGATGAGACCAGAAGATAGGTATGTTAAGTTGTAAACCATTTGTTGTTTCTTTTTGGCAATTAATCATTGTTTTTTTGTTGAACTTATTCACTGTATCTGTTATGGTAGGGTTGCCATTCATGAAGCCATGGAACAGCAAACTATATCCATAGCCAAAGCAGGAATAACAACCGTTCTTAATTCAAGGACTTCTGTTCTAGCTGCTGCCAACCCTCCATCAGGGCGTTATGATGACCTTAAGGTCAACCGCTATATAACCCCTTTTTATTTTTTATTTTTTGGTTTCTTGAAATGGATATCATCATCATTACAAGAGACTAACAAGATTCATAAATGTTTCCTCCAGACTGCACAGGACAACATCGATTTACAGACAACTATTCTTTCTAGGTTTGATTTAATCTTCATAGTGAAAGACATCAGAATGTACGAACAAGATAAGGTAACTTCCAACTGTTTTGTGCTCTGTTCTCATCTCATGATGTGATACTTTTGTTTCCTTTGAATGCAGCTTGTCCTGGGTGGAAATGCTATGTCAATTTTGTTGTTTTGTGAAGTTAACATTTGATAATGCAAATTATCTAAAGTAACTTTTTTGAAACAACTATCTAGTTAATATTTAGCAAAATGTATGTCACCTCTTGATTTGTGTGTCTGGCATTTATGGTCTAGTTTTGCAAGACCATGAAGAAATATATTTTACACATTCAATGGTTTTCAATAGTTTTCAAATCAGTAGTTGACTTATTTTGTTTACAGATAATAGCTAGTCATATCATAAAGGTTCATTCATCAGCTAGTGCAACGAGGGGTGAGAATAGGACTCCCATTTCCAAAGAAGAAAATTGGCTGAAGAGGTATGCCATATCTAAGAAGTTAATCAGATTTTTCATTAATTTCAATTATTCGAGAATGAGCTTTGAGATGTTATGTAAATATAGGTATTTACAGTATTGTCGAACTGAATGCCACCCCCGTCTATCGGAAGCTGCGGCGAGATTACTGCAAAATAATTATGTGAAAATCAGACAGGTATTCATGAATATGCTATCAAATTAATGTAGAAATGCAATGTTAGCCTCTAGCTTCAATATGGTTATTAGTAGTTGATTATGATGTTGGAGACCATCAGTTCTGCTTTTGTTTTGTTGGATGTCATTTATGATTATATTTCTCCTCTAAATGCTGATTTAATAAAATGAATATGATGATTATAGGATATGAGGCTGCAAGCAAATGAAACTGGAGAAGCTGCTGCAATACCAATTACTGTAAGGCAGCTGGAAGCTATTGTAAGGTTGAGTGAGGCGCTTGCAAAGATGAAACTGTAAGTATTGATGTTATTCTTTACTGGGTACCTTTGGTCCATACCTCCTGGTGCGATTTCATAAAAATATCAAAACACAGTACTGATGTAGAATATAGTATGTCACATAGTTTGATATGGTGTTAGAAGTTTTTAGTGCACAGCTAGCCATCGTAACAGATTTTTCATAAATACTCCATCCATCCCTTATTATAAGATTCATTTACCTAATTCATGGATAATCAGAAAGGTCAATTTGGTCTGTAGTAATAAATTTGTCAACAATGTGCATTAGTTTACCAAAATTGCCCTTGCAATTTTTGGCCTCTTAATTTCAATGTCTAACTTTTTATACTCTTTCAAACCAATCTTCACAAGAGAAAAAAGTTCATCTTTTTCTTGTGTAAAATGAGGATATTTTTGTAAAGAAAACAATAAATGTAATAGACAATTTAAGAAATGATTTGTAAAAAGGCTTATGTTTTTTGGTTCAATAATTCTATCATTGCGTGTAAAATCCTTAATATGCATTGCTTAACTCAAATCATCCTTCTGTTTTTCTTTTTTGGAGTGTCTTTTTTTGTTCTTGGTCCATATGACTTTTTTTGACAAAATGCATCTCGTTAATTAACTCATACCAGATCTCATCTTGCTACCGAGGAGAATGTGCAAGAAGCCATAAGGCTTTTCACTGTGTCTACAATGGATGCAGCTAAGTCGGGAATAAACCAACAAATAAATCTCTCAAAAGAAATGGCACAGGAGATACAGGTTTGTCTTGTAATGAGACTGTCTCTCTTTTTCCATATAGGCTTCATATGCTGATGATAGTTATTTGCTGAGCAGCAAGCAGAAAATCAGATAAAGAGAAGAATTGGGATTGGAAACCACATATCAGAAAGAAGACTGATTGATGACCTCGGCAGAATGGGATTGAATGAATCTATTGTAAGTACTACATAGCCACTTAATTGAGAAGCCTGCCATAGCTTAAAAATCAGAATTTGATGATGCCATGTATGTGGTTCTTTCTAACTTTTAAAAGATACACATTTTACACGGGGTTATGTTGAATAGTTGTGTTGGGACTTTAAATCCTTAGCTAATGTTTTCACCGTCATAAGCACAAGCACAAAATATAAAAAACTACCAAACTTGAAATCACAATGTTACTGCGACATCTGGCAAGTGCCAATACTGCAGATAATCAAATTGGGATTGAATGAACGTTTACAGTTAACAGTGCTCAAAACAGTTACAACTTGAAGCAATTAGACTTGTTCCTTTTTCTCTACTCTTGGTTCATACTCGAATCAAATGTCTGTTAACATCCTTCTCACCAATAGCTTACATGTATTTTTATTGTCATATTCATTCATATAACAACATTTTGCAGGTAAGAAGAGCTCTTCTAATCATGCACCAGAGAGAAGAGGTAGAGTACAAGCGAGAAAGGCGTGTTGTATTTAGGAAAGCTTAACACGTCAGTTTTCCGACCCGTTAGGTAGCATGCAAAATGCCAAGATTCAATTCAGGGCAATTGAATGTGTTCAAGTTATTTTAAGTTTCTTTTTGCCTTTGTAAGGTTCAATGTTAGCTTTTGCAAGTATTGTGTATACCATACCAGTCATGTACTCTAAAACCAGGTGTAAAAGAATCTAACGTCAATGTTATTCTGGAGTAAAATATGAAGTTATATCTCACCTCAATTTTAAATTTCATCTTAACTACATGAACGTTAACATTCTTATTTTATGGTCATTGTTTTTCATCTCTTATGTTACATTCCTATTCCTATTTGATTTTTTCTAGTTACACCTCTGAAATATTTGGTTACGTCTAAATTTTATTGATATTTTATCATAATATTGAAATAGTCCTTGCTCCCAAATTAATTTTACCATTTTCACCTCAATCTTACTCTTCACATTTCTTTTTAACATCCATTCAAGGTGAACAAATTTGATGAAAGGTTAAAGAATGAAATACAAAATATTCGATTATGAAATCATTGTCTAGGTAAGTGAGCTTTTGAGCAATTTTTGCATTTTTAGTTTTTTTTTTTGTGCTTACATGTATGTGTTTTTTAAAAAATTAACACAAATGTAAACTGGTTTAATGTATAAATTATAATAAATAATAAATTTTACACACATGAACTTTTTAGTTGAAATCGCATTTTTTCAATTCCCGTATACAATGTAGACCTTGAATTCATGTATGCTACCACTTTTAGGCAAATTCACGTAAGTCACAGTGATATGTAAACATTCGATTAAAATGAGGAATAGAGGGAAAAAAGAAAGGGGATGAAAAGAGAGGGCAATGATTGAGGGTTGAAGGAGTAAAGTAGTGAATTATATATGTTAGGCTTTTTCTTAGAGGCTGTTAGGCTAAATGATTAATTATCAAGAAAATAAGTTGTGTATAAAAAACATTATATTTCTAATTGTATCTTATTTAAATTTATAATCTTTTAATGTTAAGATTAGTATCAATATTTTTCTTTTGAGGAGGGTTATATTGACTCCAAGAGTAACTTAAAAGAGTTACTCCACATCTTAACCCTTTATTTTGTTTTAATCTAATGGACCAATATTAATCATCATTAATAATTATGTGACCTCATGTTTCTTAACTATTCTCACAATATTTATGGATTCCATTTTATTTATTTCAATTTATGGTTTCCATTTATTACTTTATGTATATTCATTTTTTCCTAAAATATTAATGCAAGAATCCAAAATTAATTATTGGTAAAAACAAAAATAGAAAGAAATGGTGTTGTTTTTTCCCACATTTTTTTCTTCTTATTTTTTTTTTTATAAATCGGATATTTTCCTCTTCCAATTTACTTTGATCTTGATCTCTTGCATAAAAAAAAAAAATTACTTTGATCTTACACCAGGACGTATGACAATCATGAATTTCTTTTGGTTTTTTTGGTTGATAAATAAGAAGAAATGGTGAATGATTTTATGATAATCAATGGAAAAGAAAATAATGATTTATTTTTTTCGAAAAAAAAAAGACTTTTTTTGGTTTATGATGACCGTGGATCGAACCCAGGACCTATAACGTACTACCCATATACATAATCAATAGACCAAATCTAGTGACTTTAAAAATTAAATAAATAATACTTTTGATAGAATAAAAAGAAATGTAAATATAGAGTAATTAAAGGAATCCATAAATATTGTGAGAATAGTTAAGAAACATGAGGTCACATGATTAGTAATGATGATTAATATTGGTCCATTAGATTAAAACAAAATAAAAGGTTAGGATGTGGAGTAACTCAAAAGAGTTACTCTTGGAGTCAATATAACCCTCCTCTTTTCTTTTACTATTATATACAAAAAATCGTACTCATTTTTGTTAATTGAGTTAAATTTGAAAAAACTTATGGGTGAAATCACTCACTAATAAATACTAGTAAGGAAACTTAGTAATCCAAGCTCAAGAGTCTACATTGGTTATGAGAAGAATAGAATTATAACATGTTTATTTTACCATCAGCATGAATTTCAAAGCATGTTCAATGGCAAAAATTTGAGACCCTTGCTTAGAAAAGAAACTCAAAACCCAAACAAATAGGCACTATTGCACGTGTAAAAATAGTCAATCAAGTGTAATAATGAACCTCAGGGAATCATGCTTGGATATTTGCCTGCGCAAACGTTTAATTAATTAAAAGTTAGTAATTTCTGCAATATAGTTTATCCTATGAGGATATGAAATAGGCAATGTGACAAGGTTATTGACGCTTGTGATTATAAGTTCATTATGCAATTCCAGATACAAAATCATAGTTGATAGATGATGATACATTCATACTTTACACAAAATGGACTGAAAATAGGCAACTAAAATGGTACACATTTTTGCATCCAACAGAAGTGAATGTTGAACAAAATTCTTAGCTTGATGTCCAAATATAGACCTGACCTCCACTTGTAGCTCCTGCTAGCATTCCAACCTCATAAGGGTGTGCATAAAATCTGCATGGAATTGCAGATATGTGTGGGCTTTGTAGAGTCTTTACTGTTGCCCTTTGAACTGTTGAGACAACGTCGACTCCTCTTTTCATATTCCCAATGAAGAGGTATGAATTATCCCAGCCCCATATTGCTCTGCCATCACAAAATCAAGATAACAAATTCAACTAGCATCAATAAATTCCTTTTCACTTATAAAAGAATGAAATCTTAATTGAAATGCAAACATCATTAAATCAGCTCCAAACTCCAAAGAGTCTGAAGTATTCAAGTCCTACAACATTGATAGCAAAATATGTTGCACGGTGGGGAAAGTTCAGCAAGTGGCAAAAGAGAGGCATAACAGCTTAAACATTCAAAAGTATACTTCGCATAAACCGCACCTGAAAGTCGAAATCCATCTTCCAGTATGATTATCATGATAAACCGAAGTTTGATCCTCCAAGTTAACTCCACTGTATATACCAATTGTGTTGTCCAGGCTACATCAAGAGATAACATAAACTCAATCTAATCAAATTCACAATTAGCAAAAACCCGCCTCAATATAATTACGAATTCGCAACATCAAATATATTTTGGAATTAAGTTAACATGCTGACTAAAGATAGTAAATACTACAACAAATAATAGGCCATACAAGTAAGTACACTGACATTGTAACACATTTTAAGTATTGTAAATTAGTGATATTGAGAACGGAATAAATCCTCCATACCTTGTAGTGGCAAGGCTGCATCCAGAAGGAGAGAAATAGGCAGATTGCACAGACCTTTTGTGAGTAAATGTCCTCAAGGCTGTGTGGTTAGTCCCGCCAATACATCTCAAATCCCAGGTGCATGCAGTTGCATCAGAGGAACTAGTAGCTACAATATGAGGGCTTTCAGGGTTGAAATCTATTGTATTAATCCTACTTTCATGCAAATCCCAGTGGGATGAACTTTTCCCTATCCTGTTATCCCAGACAGTTAAACCCCCTGATCCCTCAGCAAAATACAAACAGTTTGCCTCATTCTTTGGCTGCGAGAGAGCATATATACATGTATCACTGTTGTATACCATATCAAAGATTTCCTTCTCAGCATCCATCACCCGAACAAGTCCATCATAACAACTTGTATATATCTACATACAAAATCAATCCTCACAACATCAGACAACTCTGCTACTTGTAAAAAATGTAAGGGCATGTTTGACTAAATTAAGAAAGAGAAAAAAGGTACATGCACAAATAGTATAAAACAATTTTACACTATCAACCAATAACAACATTGTATTCTGCTACTTCACTCCACTTTATTGATACAACATGGAAGAATAAATCATTAAAAGTGCATATCCATTAAACTCTTCTTTCAATTTATTAAAAAATTCAAATATGTAGTAACATAAACTTAGCAATTAAAAACTACAATAAGGAAAAGTAACTATTTCAGAATTGAGAAATCACACCTTTGACAAGCAATGTGGTTGAAACAAGATCCCAGAAATGGGAGCCTGATGTGGATGGTATAAAAAAATCTCATTTTGTCCAACATTCCAGAACCCAATATCCCCAAATTTGTTACCCGCCACTACCATCTTAACATCATTAGAAGGGCAAAACCCCATTTGAGTTATCCTTCCAGGAACAACTCTTGCTATATTTTCAGGATCCAAAGACAAAGATTCCAACTCAAGTGAACACTCAATTTTCATCTTTTTTGCATGCCCATTAAGTTCTTCTTCATAGACTTCCTTGTCCGATATACGAACAAGTGATTCAATGAAAGAACGATCAGAATCATCGACGCCTTTATAAGCATCCTTCATGGGAATAGGACCCAAAGTTTGAACAAAATCATCATTTTTATTGGGGGAATTGTGAGTAACAGCGTTGGAATCTGAATTAGCATATAAATCTAAACCTTTGGAATCTGGTGGAATACCTCTTGTTCGAAGTGAGCGTCTGATTACAATTGGGGTTTCGGTTTTCGGTTTCTTCTCCGATTTTACATTGTATGATTTGGTAACAACCCTGTGAATGGCAAATTGTTCAAATTACAGTAAATAATGAATCATTTGGTACTAAAAAAGTTATAAAAAGATAAAAAAAAAAAAAAAAAAAAGAGTTCAGAGAAAAAATACTTGGTAATGTTGGAAAGTTGAGAGGCTTTGGATTGGACTTTGAGAGCGGCCATCATTTCATTGTTGCGGCGAATGTTTTCGAGTCGTTTGCGTTCATAATCAGTTAGTTTTGGAGGCGCCATTGAAGAACAAAAGAAAAGAGGAAGTTAGGGATTTGGTTTTTGATTTACGGATTTATTTATTTATTTATTATGGAAAGTGGTTTGCGCGGGAGATCAAAACTCACTGGGCGGCAAACAGAGTCTTATATTTTTTTGGCAAAAATGCGCCAAATATCTTATTTATCGATAACACTTTGATCTTTTATTTTTTTATTTGTAACATATATGATTTGCCACGCCAGATAATTTTATTATTTAAAATCTTTTTTATTTAAAAAATAAAGAAATTAAAAAAAAATTGAAGATCTTCATCATCTCCATTATGTTGCTTTGAATCTTCATCTCTAATTTTCAAAACATTTACTTTTCTCTCACTTCAATTAAAATCTTCCTCCAAATTCAACAATTTCGTTAATCCCTCTTAAACTTTCCATCAAGATTCTTCATGAAAATTAAGTTTTTGAATTAGGTTTACATACATTTAAGAGATGAAAGTGAGAAATAAATGATTGGCGAAGATTCTTATAAATATCTCAAATTTAGTGTTTTTGGTCCTTATAAATATATCTCAAACTTCGTTTTTAGCCCTATAAAAAATTTCAACAAGTTTATACTCATGGATAGGATAGATGATTGACATTGATACATAAAAAAAAAATGACAAATTATAAACAAATAACACAATATACATATTTGTCATTGATAGTGATTAGACTAAAATATTTATTAATGATGTCTAAAATAACTGCAAGTTTGTAGTATGAATTCATATTACTACTACATCCATTTCAAAATGATAGGATAATAGTTTTCAAGCATATTATCACAACTCACAAGTACTTTTACCTCAATCTACATATATATATATATAATGTGTTAATCCTATGAATTATAGTTTGCAAATTTTAACTCATGTCAAATCTTCTTTAATGTATTTTAAAAATCTATAATGAGCTTTAATAGTAATAATTTTTGTTTCTACTTTTATGTTTTGTAAGACGCATATATTAGAAAATTCTACTAATAAAATGAGAAATATCATCCCAACAAGTTAGTTCAATATTTTTCATAGATGAACAAACTGTCACTGATATTACAATTACCACAATATCACTCTATCATAAAAAAAATCGAGGCAACGGAGCAAAGTTAGTTCATCACTCTATCTACCACATCCTAAATCCTAATGATTAAAGAATCGCCCGATCAAACTCTTTGTTCTTGTTCAACAATGGAGACGGAGAAAAAGAGACAATAAAACTCAATAATAATGGAGCTGTTTTTTGAATTCTGATGGGCCGATCATTTTTTATTCGAGATCGGGAGTTAGTGTTTAGTGGCGTCTTTTTGGGTCGAGTTGATGTATTCTCCGGAAGCTGCAGTGTCCTTCTAAGAATGAGATTAGAAGTGAACATTTATTAGGTGGTGTCTATTTTGATATTTTCATTGGTGTTCCGTTTATATACGACACTTTTGTTTTGTAGCTCTTCTTTTACCGGTCTCCGTTCATCTTGTGTAGAGATCTAGTTTTTATCAATAATAATATTTGTTGTTAAAAAAAAATTGTGATTCAAAATATAGCTCCTACTTGCATCAATTGTTGAAAATTGCATCGGGACTTCTTGGATGTTTCTTCACAATTTGCATCGTGGCTTAGTATTGTGTTCACATGCCTTTGTTTTCTCAGTCTCACCACTAAATGAATAAAATAAGTGGCTGATGCACTAACTTGCTATTTAATTTGCTGACTTGCTACCACTGCCTTCACCTTTTCAACTCTTTCAATTTCTGAAAATATGGCTGAGGCTTTACTTGGAGTTGCATTTGAGAATTTGATGGCTCTTCTGCAAAATGAATTTTCAACCATTTCTGGAATCAGTTCAAAGGCTCAAAAGCTATCAACCAACTTAAATCTGATCAAGGTTGTTCTTGAAGATGCTGAGAAGAAACAAGTTACAAACTGTTCTATTAAGGTATGGCTACAACAACTCAAAGATGCTGTATATGTGCTCGATGATATTCTTGATGAGTGTTCCATTGAATCCAACCGACTCAAGGGCTCATCTTCTTTAAAACCAAAGAATATCATTTTCCGCCATAACATTGGAAACAGGTTAAAAGAAATTACAAGCAGATTCGATGAAATTGCTGATAGGAAGAACAAGTTTCTTCTACAAGACGGCGTTACTGTTAAGGAAATGACAGTTGAAGTGGCTGAATGGCGTCAAACCAGCTCAATTATTGCTGAACCCAAAGTGTATGGACGAGAAGATGATAAAGAGAAGATTGTCGAGTTTCTTCTTAACCAAGAGAGGGACTCTAACTCCCTTTCCGTCTATCCCATTTTTGGCTTAGGTGGTGTGGGAAAAACAACTCTAGCTCAATTGGTCTACAATGATCAAAGGGTGAGTACCACCAATTTTCATACAAAGATATGGGTTTGTGTTTCTGAAGCTTTCTCGGTCAAGCGGATTCTATGTTCCATTATAGAATCAATAAAAAATGAGAAGTGTGATGCCTTTGATTTAGATGTAATACAAAGAAAGGTACAAGAACTGTTGCAAGGTAAAAGATATTTGCTAGTGTTAGATGACGTGTGGAACAAAAATGAAGAACTTGAATTCGGATTGAGCCAAGAGAAATGGAACCAATTGAAATCAGTGTTGTCCAATGGATCCAAAGGTAGTTCTTGTTTGGTTTCCACCCGTGATGAGGTTGTTGCATCAATCATGGGAACATGCCAAGCTCATCATTTGTCTGGTCTCTCTGAAAATGAATGTTGGTTGCTATTGAAACAATATGCATTTGGAGATGACATAGAAGAACAAGTAGAGCTTGTGGAAATAGGCAAGGATATAGCAAAAAAGTGCGGGGGATTGCCTCTTGCTGCACAAGCATTGGGAGGTTTAATGTGCTCAAGGAGTGGAGAAAAAGAATGGCTTGAAATTAAAGAAAGCAGACTTTGGGATTCATCGAGTGACAATTATATTTTGCCAGCCTTGAGGTTGAGCTACTCTTATTTAACGCCAACCTTAAAGCAATGTTTCACTTTTTGTGCAATTTTCCCCAAAGATACAGAAATCTTGAAGGAAGAATTGATTCATCTTTGGATGGCTCATGGATTTATTTCATCTAGGAAAAATTTGGAGGTTGAAGATGTTGGCAGCATTATTTGGAATGAACTATGCAAAAAATCATTCTTTCAAGACATTAAGATGGCTGAATATTCTGGAGACATTTCTTTCAAGATGCATGATCTTGTTCATGATCTTGCTCAATCAATAATGGGGCAAGAATGTTTGTACTTGGAGTATGCAAACATGACTAGTTTGTCAAAAAGCACACATCACATAAGTGTTCACTCCGATGACTTGTTATCAATCGATGAAGGTGCCTTCAAAAAAGTTGAATCCTTGAGAACATTTTTTCAGTTGAACCGATATACTAAAAAAAAACATCATTGCTTCCCAACAAACCGTTTTCTTCGGGTATTATGCACATCCTTTATCCATGTACCGTCACTAGGGAGTTTAATTCATTTAAGGTACTTGGAAATTTATTCCCTTGACATAAAAACATTGCCTGACTCAATTTACAACTTAAAAAAATTGGAAATCTTGAAAATAAAAGACTGTGATAAATTGTGTTGCCTTCCAAAATGTTTGGCTTGCTTACAAAATCTTAGACATCTAGTCATTGAATATTGTTCTTCGCTGTCTTGCTTGTTTCCAAACATTGGAAAATTATCTTCTTGCCTAAGAACCTTAAGTTTATACATTGTTAGTTTAGAGAAAGGTTGTAGCTTGGCAGAATTATGTGATCTAAACCTCGGTGGAAAACTAAGCATTGAAGGCTTAAATAATGTTTGCAGTTTATCTGAAGCTCAAGAGGCCAATTTGATGTGTAAAAAAGACCTTCAAGAATTATGGTTGTCATGGGAAATAACAAGTGGTGAATTTACACAGACCCCTACTTTGAATGTTGAGCAACTATTTGAAGTGCTTCAACCTCACTCAAATCTCAAGAGGTTGAAAATACGTTACTATGAAGGATTATTTTTGCCAAGTTGGATAAGTATTCTTAGTAATTTAGTTGCTCTTCAACTTAAGGATTGCAAGAATTGTGTGCGGCTAATGTCATTTGGTAAACTACAGTCTCTAAAAAAATTGGAATTAATCAATATGATTAATCTAAAATACTTGGATGACGAATGTCACGATGGTATGGAGGTGAGGGTTTTTCCATCTTTGGAGATACTGGTGTTACATGAGTTACCAAACATAGAGGGGTTATTGAAAGTGGAAATAGGGGATGTGTTTCCTTGTCTTTCTAAATTGATAATCAACTCTTGCCCTAAACTTGGACTACCATGTCTACAATCTCTTAACAATCTCTATGTCAAAGGATGTAACAATGAGTTACTAAGGTCAATTTCTACCTTCTGCGGTCTTACCACCCTTACCCTTGTTAGTGGCGATGAAGAAATAACATCCTTCCCAGAGGCGATGTTCTCAAACCTTACTATTCTTCAAACTCTGACTATATTTTATTTTCCAAAATTGAAGGAGTTACCAAATCAACCCTTTAACATAGCTTTGGAGCATCTAGAATTCTCTCATTGTGATGAGCTTGAGTTGTTACCAGAGCAAATTTGGAATAGTCTGCAATCCCTTCGAACCATGTGGATTGGTAATTGTAAAGGATTGAGATGCTTGCCGGAAGGTATTCGACATCTCACTTCTCTTGAGGTTTTGACAATTCATGAATGCCCAACATTAGAGGAACGATGCAAGGAGGGAACCGGGGATGACTGGGACAAGATAGCACATATTCCAAAATTACGCCTTTGGTGATGTTGGCGTCGCTTCTAATTTTAACACTAATCAAGAAGCAGAGATGTTGTTTCCACCTGAACTGGTACCCTCTCTATATTCTTCCTTCATCTTTCTTTTGATTATGTTTCTTAACAATCTCTTATACTATGGTTCTTCATAATTTTGATGACTGACTGTAATTACTAGTCAGAACATTTTTCTGAAGCTTCTTGTTTGTCTTTTGAATACACATCTTTGGATTTCAAGTTCTCAATTGACTGTGTTTTTCATTCAAAACATTGTTATATATTCTCATTACGGAGTGTTTTTCAGGCTTTTGTTGAATTCGTCAGAACCCGTTCCTAAGAATGAGAGCTGGATGGAGAGCAAATTCTGCTCTAGTTGTTAGGTGTGAATGAATACTTTGAGTTCATTATCTTATTCCAATTGAACCATTGGTTGAAGAATGTATGAAGAGGTGTGTTAGTTTTCTCTCTTCCCTGCATGTCCTTATGACCCCATATTGTTTTCTCATTTTAGTTTCTATGTGCAGGAATCACTTGTTTATTACACAGTTGTTGGAACATATTTTGAGCGAGGGAAACCAACATATAAATGTGTGTCATGCTCTGCAGTGGAAGTATCTATGTGCAGGAATCACTTGCTTATTACACAATTTTTTTCTCATTTTGTTTGAGCTGCTCCAAAAGTTCTCATAATGTGCTTTGTTGTGGAAAATAAGATTCGCAACTTCTTGTCAGAAAATTCTGCTCAATATATAAATCAGAAACAATTTCCTTTGGTTTACACTGTGTATCTGATTTTACAGTCTCGTCATTGTTTCAATGATTGTTAGTTATCCATTTATTTCTTTGGGTTTATTGTAATTTGTATTGACACAACTTTGATTGATCTATTTTTTTTTTTTATTAATCCATTTTCTCATTGATATATCAGTTAGTATAACATACCACTACAAAGATTTATCGAAGAAAACAGATGAATACATTGTAAATTATCTTCTAATTTTCAGTATCTAGAAGTCATGTTAAACCTTGACAGCTTTGACTCGATCTGCATGAACTTGTCTAACATATAGATGCCAAAGCTGCCTCTGCATATATCTTTCTCATTTATTAAATTCTTTAATACAACGAATTATATAGGCATCAACATCATCATCACCTGTTTGTCATTGAGCTGGTTTTCATTAGTGAACATATCAACCACCTAAGTCATCAATGGCCTTCTTGTTTCTGTACGTTACAGAAAAGATCTCCAACCACCTTAATGCACTTGATTCCCCTGTGTTTTGAAGAAACAACCTTTTGGTTGTTACACAAATTATATTCAGATTAGTATTATGATGTTGTATTGCAATTAAATAAGTTGAATAAAGAAACAACCTGTGTATTGTGTTAGGGAGAGGACAGTCTCACAAATTCCGACCAGAGTTGCGTAACTGTCAGGAACTGTCTTCTGCAGTTCCATGTATTATCGAAGCTAGTCAGTGAATTCTGTTTCCTTCATTTACCAGTTCCAATACAATTCAAAGATATATTTATATCTTGTGTTAATCTTCACAAATCAGTTTCCATTGACTATTGCGGACCAACTACCGTGGATGGTCCAACATCGAAACTATGGAACAAATTTAATTTAACATAAAATTGTGTCATTCTTTTCAACAACAAAGAATATTTGTCACTATAAAATATTTAATACAAAAAATTCTACATATAATAAAAACATCAATTCCATTGGGATGGTGTGGTAAGGAAGAGAGGAGCATCACATAAACACACTACAAAAGAAAATCATTTTGGCACACTCAAATGAAAATAATCAAAACAAAAACAATATAGTCATTATCATTTAATATCATTTTTAGTAAAAAAAAAAATCATTTAATATCATTTAGTCCATTTTTTCTTTTAATTATTTTTTGCTTATGTGTGTGTGGCCAAATAAATTTTATTTGGGGTTATGCCCAAGTAAATATTCTTCAGAAGGGAGAAAGAAGAATGAGTAGTAAAGGATGATGAGTTAACATAAAAATAGAAACCAACAACTCAACAATAAACCTATTTTTTGGTTGAGTTTTAGAAAAAAATTGTTTTGAAAATAAGTAAAAAACTAAATAAACTCAATTTTATCCGAAGAGGTTTTATTTTCAAAACCAAAAAACAAAAATTTAAAACCACCCCAAACAGGGTCCCAAACGCATAGACAGTACAATAGTACCTTACAAAACAAACTTTCTCGCTGTTACAGCAAGAAATCCATCCTTGTCATTTAGGACAACTTCAGTAAACACATTTTGTTGATTCAGCAAACAAACATGTCTAAAGGCTGCTAGAACTTCAATTATGCAGCAAACAAAAGTTTGTATTTATAACTTCATACAAGATGGGGACTCAAGAATTTGTGCTGTAGTACCGCAAATCCAAACGAGCACTATAAGTCTTGGCTTGATGTCCAGTGGATTTAACTACAGCTCCAAATGACACATCAGCCGGAAATTCTACAGTTTATGGTAATGAAACGGTAGAAAATGAGAATGTGGTAATGAAACGGTATAGCGTGTTATTCAATCCCAAGCTAATGTTTTGGATCCTAGTTTTGCACAAAGTATGAGCAAAGCATGTACATATGCCGATTGTACATCACTTGCTCCTGGTTCTTCTTGTAGTGGTTTAGACACAAAGGGTAATGCTTCATATGCATTTAATATGTATTATCAAACATTTGATCAACGTAAAGATGCATGTCAATTCAATGGTTTATCTGTTGTTACCAACATTGATCCTTCACCTTCTCAAAGTAGTTGCCATTTTGGGATTATGATTGATATTGGGAAGCATGAAAATAAGTCTACTTCTTTTGCTGCACCAAAAATTGGATTAGAGTACATTATGGTCATGCTGGTATCCAAAACTAGGTCACAGTTACATCTTTTGGTAGAGGTTATGAGGCCCTGAACTCCAGAACATCAATGCTGAATGAGATTATGATGGAATTGAAGAATCCCAACATCTTCATTATTGGGGTAATGGGTTGTATGGGATGGGTGGAGTGGGTAAGACAACACTAGTGAAAGAGTTAGCTTGGCAAACAGAGAAACATGTGTCATTTGGAGCTGTAGTTATGGCTATACTAATATAACTGGAAACTAACAACTTTTTAAACTTACGAAACTCAAACTTTCTCATTGTTACAGCTGGAAATCCACCCCTGTCATTTAGGACAACTTCAGTAAACACATTTTGTTGATCAAGCAAACAAACATGTCTAAAGGCTGCTAGGACTTCAATTATACAGGAAACAAAATCATGGTGGGATATTCAAGAAATGCATGGCCAATCAAAAGTTTGTACTCATAACTTCATACAAGATGGAGACTTGAGAATTTGTGCTGTAGTACCGCAAATCCAAACGAGCACTAAAAGTCTTAGCTCGATGTCCAAATATAGACCTGACCTCCGGCCGTACCTCCTGCTAGCATCCCAACCTCGTAAGGATGAGCATCAAATATATGTGGATTTGAAGATCTGAGTGGGATCTCTAGAGTCTTCACGATTGCCTTTTGAGCTGTTGAGACAACTTCAACTCTTGTGTTGCTCCCAACGAAGAGGTATGAGTCGTCCCAACCCCATATTGCCCTGCTACCATAAAATCAAGATAACAAATGTCAACTGTTTTTGCTCTGAATCAAATAAATTCCGTGAATATTATTGGAAACAGTGGGACAAAGATCAGTAGATGGCATAAGAGAGGCATAAAAACTCAACAAAGGTTTGTTACTTTCCCAGAAACCGCACCTGTTGTTAATAGAAAGCTTTTGGAAACTTTCATGATTAACAAAAGCTGCATCCTCCAAGTTAACTCCGCTGTGTATGCCAATCGTGTTGTCGCGGCTGCATCAAGAGATTATATTAATCCAATCAAATTCATAATCAGGTAAATAAAAGCAAGGATTGAAATCATCAAGAGATTATAATCAAGTACAATTGAAATATAAAAAACATATATTTGGAATCAAGTTACTATGCAGAACCGAAGTTGGCAAATAATGATAAATACTAGACACACAAGTAACCATACTCATATTGTACCTCACTTAAAGTATTGAAAAATAGTAGCACTAACAATGGAACAAGTGCTTCATACCTTGTGATCGCAATGCTACGTCCAGAAGGAGAGAAGTAGGCAGATTGCAAGACCGTTTCATAGGTAAATGTCTTCAAAGCTGTGAGGTTACCCTTATCACCAGTACATCTAAAATCCCATGTACATGCAGTTCCATCAGTTGAACTAGTAACTGCAATGTGAGGGTTTTCAGGGTTGAAATCTATTGTATTAATCCTCCTTCTATGCAAAGAAAAATGAGACGGAGACGAACATTTCCCTATCCTGTTATCCAAAATAGTCAACCACCCAGAACCCTCAGCTATATATAAACAGTTTGCATCATTCTTTGGTTGTGACAGAGCAAATATACTATCATCATCCCTACTATTATATACCATATCGAAAATTTCCTTCTCGGCATCCATCATCCTAACAAATCCATCATTACAACTTGTGTATATCTGCACATTAAAATCAATTATCACTGCATAAAAATATTCTGCTATTTCTCAAACATGTTATTTTATCTTTTGCTATAAAAATAACTTATACGATAAGCGTTTATGCAAACAAAGCCCGTAACTGTTGGAGAATTGACGCACCTTTGACAAGCAATTTGGGTGAACCGAGATCCCAGAAATGAAAGCATGATGTGGATGGTATGAAAAAACATTGCTTTGTCCAACATTCCAAATCCCAATATCCCCGGCTTTGCAACCCGCTACTACCATCTTAACATCACTGGAAGGTAAAAATTGCAGTTGACATATCCCTCCGCCTTTTGTTCCTAACCTTGAAGGAAAAACACGTACTGTATTTTCGGGATTCAAAGACATAGATTCCAAATCAAGTGAAGACTCAATTTTCTTCTTCTTTTTCTTCTTTTTTGCAGAGGACTCGTTGTTGGACACAGCAACAAGTGATTCAATGAAAGAACGGTCGGAATCATCGATACCTCTATAAGCATCTTTCATGGGAATGTGATCCAAAGTTTGAACAAAATTGAGAAATTTATCAATTGGGGTTCTGCGAGTGATTTTGCGAGGGAGACCGTTGGAATCGGGTGTAATACCTCGTGTTCGAAGTGAGCTTCTGGTTACAGTTGGGATTGGGGTTTCGGTTTTGGGTTTTACAGTGCGTTTAACCCTATGAATTGCAAAAATTAGGGTTGAAATTACATAACATAAAAATAATGAATCATTTGGTACTGAAAATTGAAGTAAAAAAGATAGAGGAGTGAAGAAAGTTACCTGGTAGTACGGAGTTGGGAGGCTTTGGATTGAAGTTTGAGAGCGGCCATCATTTCATTGTTGCGGCGAATGTTTTCGAGTCGCTTGCGTTCGTAATCAGTTAGATTGGGAGGCTCCATTGAAGAAGAAGAAGATAACAGAACAGAGAAATTAGGGATTTGGTTATTTTTGAATGAAATGGAGGAAGGGGATTTGCGGGGTTAGTCAATTCACAATGGCGGCAAAGTGTATGTGTATTCACAATTCAAATATCAGTCACAAAATGGAATGGAATAGGTTCCGACCACAAAATGGAAGTTTTCTGGTAGATTTTTCTTCTTTTTTACTTAATAAACTATTTAATTAATAAACTACCATTGAGATTAGTTTAGTTGGTAGGGATATTTTATATATGCAGGAGGCCGTGATCGAATCATGTCATTTCATTTATCCACATTAAGGCTAGAATTTATAGTCATCGGGCTACTTCACAAAAAAAAAAATACTAAATAAGTTATTGACTTTATGAATATTTCAAAACTGTTGTTGACTCTCTTAATTCAAATTGAAATAATTATCTTTGTAAGCTTAACTCAGTTAGTAGGGATATCACATATATTATGCAGAGTCAGAGTTCGAGTCCTGCATATTTACTTATTCACCTTTAAGTTGAAATTTCTAGCCACCCCGCTACTAGACCCAAAAAATTGAAATAATTGCTTACGAATTTTAGATCATCCGACATAAATATCGAAATTGTTAGGTCGAACATCATGATCGAGGTTTGAACCATAGTATCTCCGCTTTGTGTGTTTGAGTTTTCAATTATTTATCATTTCGTCTATCTATAATAAATGAAAGTTACCACCAATTAACCTTATTTTTTTTGAAAAAGCTAAAATGATATATATTAACAAAAAATCTTCTCAGCACAAGATGTGCCAAGATAGACTACCAGAGTTTTTATACCGAAAACACACCATTGGTTCTCATCTAAAGAAACATAAGCAACGTTGATATATAATTAATGGAATGCTTAGAGCATTCCCATTTGCAAATAAAACGATCTTGTCGGTATCCTTATAAACAATCTTTCCCTCGTGTTCGGCTATAGAGGCAACTCCTGAATCTAAGTCCACCTGGCGTTCCAATCCAGTTCCAACAGGTTGAGGTAGAAATCTGTCTTAAATTGGACTTATTATTTGTAAAAAGTTAATTAACTAAAAAAATATTTTATTTTATTATTTTTTTAATAAAAAGAGGAGAAGCAAAGAGCTACCTCCTCAAACCATAAAATATAGAAGAAGCAAAAAGAGATTACAAAAAAAAAGGAGGGGGACTAGGCCAAAACCTCCCTAAATATGCACCACCCTAAAGAAGGGTTTACCAAGTCTATTCGCCTCAAAACTATCTTTAATCACAAGAGGTACATCATTCCAAATAGTAAGCCTATTTAATGTGAGACCTATATTAGCTAAGCTATCAGCACAAAAATTTCCTTCTCTAAACACATGAGAGACAACGAAGTTCATCGACTGAGTGAGAAATAAACAATTAAGCCATCTGTTATAAATATAAGAAAAACCGAGACCAATACTAAAAAAAAAGAAAAAAAGACTGCAAATTTGTTTCCCATATAATATTATATTTATCAATGATTTTGACTGGTATAAAAATGACCAGCTACAATATATAGTATTTTATAGCATTGTAAATGTCGCCTCTATGCTAAGGGAAATTTTGGTAATGTAAAGTACAAGATACATCGTTTCATTTGCCCATGCTAATACACCCCCCATATATATGAATATATGTATATTCTATATAATTGATTGAGAATAGTCTAGGAATATTTGTATATTCATTTAGAGTGTGTAGTGTTGTTGGATGGTGTCAATGTCAAGACCCTTCAACTTCACCACAGATTCAACATGTCCCTTTAGTGTATGGAGCTCTTTCAGCCTGCAAATATTGTTCAAAATTAAAACTACTAATCCAAAATTAAATATCATATTAATAAGATGCATTTTATTTATATTAATGAACCTGGCAGCCTCGGCACGTCTCTTGGCTTGTTCAGCAATTTCAGAGTGTTCATGATGGTTGGTGTTGCTCTTAGTTTCTGTAACTTTGAGACCATGGAGTGTTCGTTGAGCCGTAGCCCATTGTGCCTCTCTTTCTCCTCTTCCGTAGTCCTTCTTTGTTGTGAAAGCAGTCTAAACCAATCAAGCCAAACACAAAATCATTGCATTGACATGTATAAGATTAAATTCCAAAGCACTGACATAGACACGAAGACACGAATTATTGAAAATATGTAGTGTCCGACACTATCTAACACATATCAGATACCAGATACATATATTCAATTTGAAGTGTCGGTGCTATACATAAGAAATATGAAACATACGAAATTTGGTGATTTTAAGAATGTTTTATATATAGACCTTATTATCAATCATGTTGTCCCAGGCCCTGCCTGACAATCCCAAACGGATGATGAATTTGAGGACGTCGAGAGGAATGTAAGTAACAACGGTGAAGATCCAGATTACTCCAGCCCATCTCCAACCAATTCCATTGATTCTAGCAAATCCCCAGTGTGCATACACAGCAATGAGAGTTGCCACCTAAGTTCAATAATTCACACATATAATTTAAGATTAATTTCACATCACAAGTTTTTTGTTTAGAGGAACATTTTTTTTTTCAAATGAGTAAATCGTCATTTTAGTCGTTGAATTGTAAGACTAACCATCTGTGCAGCAAAGAAGGCAAAGAGAAGCAAAAGGCCAGGGCGTTCGACATAAGACCAACTCCTTGACCTTGTCACAAAGATGAGTGCTTGACTAATAATGCTCACTTGAAGGTACAAAGCTGAGTTAAGTTGATCATTACTGTCTGAAATTGGATGAACACCAAAAACTTTCTGAAACAAAGAATAAGATGAAACATGTCATGTCATTGATAATTAATTCTATATTGGTTGGTTTGTATGCTACAATTATTTTGGAACATAGGGAGTATTGGATTTCAAACTGTTAACTTACGGTGAAGAAATCAGTGTCATGAACTAAATAGAAGAACACGACAGTGATGACGGCCATGTAAGATCCAAGAATAATTCCGGTGGCAAAGATTTCTTTTAGTTTCCATGAATCAGGAACTGGTGATGGCTTCACTCTATCCTTAGAGATGGTCATGATGGTTCCATCGTTCAAGATGGCGATAATGAGGACCATGAAAGGTGAGAAATCAAACTTCCATATCAAAGCAACGAGCATGAATCCAAATACGATACGGATGGTGATAGAAACAGCATAGATTGTATAGTTCTTCATTCTTTGGAAGATGGCTCTGCTAGTTAACACAGCACTCACAATCACACTTAGTCCTGGCTCTGTCAAAACAATGTCAGATGCACTTCTTGCAGCATCAGTTGCGTCGGCAACCGCAATACCAATGTCTGCTTTCTTTAATGCAGGTGCATCATTCACACCATCGCCAGTCATACCGCAAATGTGTTTTCTATCTTGCAACCTCTTCACAATCTCATACTTGTGTTCTGCATTATATACCACATAAACATGATGTGTCAGGTTAGTAGTAAGAGTTTGACTTTATAACTTGAAGGACAAAGTTCGAAAGATTAGATTACGGAATATTGATGTCATTAATTAATTACCAGGGAAGACGCCGGCAAATCCATCAGCCTTCTCAATGAGTTCATCAATTGAGATTGATGCAATATCAGGGTCCTTGTTTTCACCAAGAAGAGATGATGAAGGATACATGTTGGTTCCCATTCCAAGTCTGCGACCGGTTTCTTTTCCAATGGCAAGTTGGTCACCAGTGATCATCTTAACATTAACACCAAGGTCAAGAGCTTGTCGAATAGTCTCAGCACTGTCATGCCTTGGAGGGTCAAAGAGTGGCATGAGACCCAAAAACTCCCATGCGTCTCCTTCACTCTCCTTGGTCTTTGCTGAAACAGTCTATCAACCAAGTGCAAAAGCAAACATTTGTAAGATATTTCATATAATTGCCTGTCTTTATTCATGTCACATGATAAATTGATACTAGACCCAAGATGGACCAGGATCCGCAGTTACATGCAATTTTTGATCTCGTCGTTAATCTAAGATCCGACGGTTCAGATTTTGCAATAACAAGATCAGTTTAAAATGAAAATGAAATCGACCGTTAATTTGCGATTAGACGGCTGATATTGAAAACTGCATGACGCGTTTAATGTACCAAATACAGATCCACTAGACCCTTTACTCACCTGGCGAGAAACAGCCAATGAGCGCAGACCTCGCTCAGCAAACTGGTCAATGACTTGGTGAGCCTTTTTCAAAGTTTGTCCCTTGAGTTCACAAAGTTCAATAATCTGATATAATAAAAGATGCATGACTATAGTCAGATATCATATGTTGTGTTATACTACAGTATTAAGTTAAACAACTCCAACTTCATGGTGATTAAATGAATCCCTTACTTGCTCAGGAGCACCCTTGCTGCACCTGTGCCAATTTCCTTCATCATCAATGTAGGTAATAGCTGTGCGCTTACCCACAGGATTGAAGGGCAAGAAATGCACCTCAGTGATTCCTGATCTTGCCTAGAATGTCAAATAGAGCCCAATTGACAAGATTAAGCAACTTAGTATTATATGCATCTTATTAAGTTTTAAACACAAACTAATAACAATATAAAGAGATTAAAGATCACGCAGTGTTGGTCGATGTGTTGGCAAGTTGTGATGGATTGCCGGTGTAAATTATTTTCCAATGATAGTGTATTAGAGTCTTTAAAATGTAACTTAAAAAAAAACATAATTCATAGTACCTCCTTGGGGTCACCCAACATCGCAACGATTGAAGCATCGATAGCATCCTGATTTTCAACCCTAGAAGCCCTAGCAGCGGCCAAGAGAAGACCGTCCTTGTCTACACCAGGGGTGAACACCTAAATTTACAAACAACCTTGATCAGAACAAAAAGAAAACTTTTGTAATGGTTATTATCACATTATAAACATTTAGATTGGTTATTTAACCTCAATCAAGTTTTTGTCAACAGTGAGCTTGTTAAGGGTGAGAGTTCCAGTCTTGTCACTGCATAGAACATCCATGCCAGCCATTTCCTCAATAGCTGTCATCCTCTTGGTGATAGCTCCTTGCTGAGACAAACGGTGAGAACCAATAGCCATTGTCACGGACAAAACCGTTGGCATGGCAATCGGGATACCTCCAATGAGAAGAACCAACAAATTGTCAATACCTTCTCTATATGGCCTTTCTTGGATGGGGTACATCACAACTATCTCAATCAACATTCCAATTGCAATGGAGCAGATACAGAAGTTTCCAATTGATGTCAACACCTAATCGAATCCAATCAAATTAATATCCAAAGTTAGTCCATGTAGTCCAAAGTTATCAACTAAATTAAATTAATAAACACTTGCTAGAAACTATCCTCTAAAATGAATTATAAACAAATTTTTCTTCCTATACGCGTAATTTGGCCAACCAACTTTCTTAATACACGTAATTTGGTCAAATTTTACCTTAGTATATAAAAAAAATACAAATGTACCTTTTGGAAGTGACCAACATTGTTGGTGCTATCAACAAGGTGAGCAGCCTTTCCAAAGAAGGTATGGACACCAGTGGCGATGACAATGGCCTCAATCTCACCTTGTTTGCAGGTGGAACCAGAGAAGACTTCGTCACCGGGGTTCTTGGTTACTGGAAGTGACTCACCAGTGAGTGCAGATTGATCAATCTTAAGGGGATCTCCTTCCAAGAGACGAGCATCGGCTGGTACAATATCTCCCAACTTGATGCTCACCAAATCTCCTGGCACTAAAATTGCTGCCTCTTGCTCAGTCCATTTTCCATCTCTCAACACCTACAAGTTGGTTAATTAATTAATTAATTTCTTGTCAGATGCTAGTGAATGTGAAATTTACATTGAAATATTGCACACTATAAAGCACTGACACAGACACCGGCCATTAATGAAAAATAGAATAATTGAATGTAACCATGTGTTTGTTGTCGTGTTGGTGCTACATAGATTGTAAGAGAATGAATGAACGAAAACAAATGTTATGTTATTATTGTTAATGTTGATTACCTTGGTTTTGGGTGCAAGACCAGCCATTAAAGCTGCCGCGGCGTTGCCTGCATTGTTTTCTTCAATGAAACTAATGGTTGAGTTGATGATAAGCAACACAACAATACCAACGAAATCTTGCCAATCTGCCGGCTTGCCCTATTAATTTATATATCACAAGTTTTTTGTTAGATAATAAACATATCGTACATTTGTTTCGAGCCTTTGAGACTCAACTCGCCTAAATTTTTTCTATTAAATATGATAAAAAATTGTAATTACCCCTCCATTGGCCAATGCAATGGCCATAATAGCAGCAGCTTCCATAACCCATGATAGTGGATTCCACATGAAACCCAAAAATTTAAGGAACTTGCTTTCTGTTTTCTCCTCTAATTTGTTAGGACCAAATATTTGTAGCCTACTCTCTCCCTCAGCTGATGTTAGACCTTCTCTGCTACATTTTAGCTGCACGAAAACTTCCTCAATTGGAATATTTTCCTGCACACATACACATGCAATATAACAACTTAATTTTCATTACAAGGTAAAAATAAACAAAACTAGCTAAAAATTAATAATCATGCCAATGAACGGCATCATGGTTTTCCATTGCGCTCGCAATTGCAGTTACATTGCAGGAAAATGTGGCTGATACGATCAAAATTGCAATGTCGCTGCCAAGACCTCCAAATTCTTTATTTTGTTACGGTAATTGTGATTGCAAGCCACAATTTAAAACCATGCATGACATTACATATGTGTGTCTATCTTTCGACTTACAAGATCGACATTTTCCTTCTTGAGGTCTTCAAATAGATTATCAGACGACATTATACAAAGCTATAAAATCCGTCACTTCCACTTCTAACTTTTCTTTCAATGAGCTCGAGGAGCCCGCCCTTCTCTAGGCCTCTGTCAGCAGAGGCCTGGAAAAAGGTGAAAAGAAAAAATTAGATAAATAAATAATCAATTGATGATTTTGATATTGGGAAGATGACAGTGATTTCAGAGCCTGTAGCTCTTGTTTTATAGGAGAAGAGATAGGTACATTGTGTTGTAAAATTAATTTACTATTATTATCAACCACTAAGAATTCGTTTTCCTTTCATAGGGAGTGTTTGTTGCATGGTTTTTTGTGGCTCACCAAAGTCCACGGATCGGTTTTTTGTGACCATATTTGCTTGCAAAATGTCCACTTCAGTTTCTTTCAATATACTATCATGGTAAGTTTATAAAATAAAATAAAAAATGTTCTACTATAAGATTAGTATTTTTGTTGGTGGTGAATTACATGCTAAATTTGGGAGAGACCAAATTAATGACGAGAAACTAAATTTGTTGGGAAGGTTCGATTGTAAATTGAAATTATGATTCACAGTTGGTGAATAGCCATTACATACATGATACAACTCAACAACTTTTATGAAATCTCATTTAAATGAAAATTTGTTCAATCTGTTTGACGAGGTTTTTTAACTATTGCATGAATAATTAGAATTTATTTTAATATTTTGTGTGCTACAATCCATTGTAGTTTTGGTTTTATAAAAACGGGTTTGATGTTATTTAATATGATTCATATTATAATGCTTAAGCTAACAAACATAATTGGTAATTACGGGCTTTGGACACTGATTCGCAAAATAAAGTGTAAGCCCAACTCAGGGTCCATATGAGTGATACTAGGGTTGAAATTTTTTATATATAATATTGGCTAGGTCCACTTTACCATCACACACAGCAAAACACATAAGCTTATTTGTGATTTTTCCTACCATCAAAGACCTCAAAGACCGGAACAAGTATCAACAAAAAAAAACCGATTCTAATAGTTCAACCTTCTGAAGAATCAATTGTCATGGCTTCAACAACATCAAGTAAGTAAGTGTTCTATTATCATATAATATTGATTATAATATATTAACATAATTGTTTAACGATGTATGATAAATCATTGGTGCATATGTGCCATAAATTTTTAGGGACATTATTGAAGACATCAAATTCGAATCATAAATTTTTCACTTCTCTCCATTAGTCACTAGCTTACTGAATCACAATAAATTGTTAGTGCATGAATTATCATGGTTTTGTCAAATATGTAGTTTATTTTTATTTTCTTTATGAAATCAAATAGAAAATAAATCGAACTGATACCGAAAAATTATAACACTCATAGCCTCTTCATACCAATCACTTACTATCCCTATATTAATTAGATCAGGTGGTCGAATTATCTCAAAAGGAATTATCTTCTTCTTCTTATTATTATTTTAATTTAAAAAATAAGGAATGATTTTACCTTTTGTTTTGTTGCAAAGTATAAAGAAGATGACAATGAAAGAGCAAAGTACAAATAATATGAAAATAGAATAATTCTTTAATTTATTTTTCTTTACAATGAAGTTGAGTATGAACCAAAAACCTCTAAGATACTATTAAAACCTCTCACCACTAAACCAAAGTTAAAATCAAATCTAATGATTTTTTTTTTTAATTTATGTTTAACAATTAGAGGTTCTTAGTTTTAGTTTGAATCCTATCAAGATCTTTAAAAATATTTTTTAAACACCAAGATTCCTTACTTTAAACCGAACACGTCTCTCATCCCAAATTTTACTTATAAATAAAAAAAATATTTATTTCCTCCGTTCCATTTTACTTGTTGTTTTAGAAAAAAATTTGTTTAAAATTACTTGTCATTATGATAATTTAAGATTATATTTTTTCTAAATCATATAAGATTTAATATATATTTGGAAAACAAAAGTTTTTTCTTTTAATTTTTTTGGTACATAATATATTAAATTTATTGGAAAGAGAAATTGTGTGAAAAAAATTAAAAATTTATTGATAAATTAAAATAAGTGTATAATAGGAAGATAATGTGCAACAATACACTAACACACATGTGATTAAAAAAATATATATGCACAATTAAAAAAAAAAAAATACACACAATAATTTTTGAAATATATATACTTTTTTTACTTTCACCACCAGTTGAATATGATTTGGGGTCAGTTATGACATCAAGTGGTTCTAGACCCCTCCCGATCACAGTTGCGGGGATCGAACTGCGGCTCTCCCTACCAAATTCAGCGACAATCACCACTAAACTAACAGACAATTGTTAATTTTTGAAATATTTAATCAATTTTAATTTTGATAGTAAATAATTATTGTAACAATAAAAGATTTGATTCCGTAAAAGAAAAAATTAATGATGATTTGAAAAAAAAAAAAGGGTAGCAGCGTTTCCAAAGCAAAATAAAACCTCACTTAAACCTTAATAGTTAATCCCCATTCATTCACGAACGCGATACTCCTTCCTCCCTCCCTCATTCCATTCTCTCTCTCTCTGTGAATAAATAAATAAATAGGGTTTCTTCTAACTCTCTGTTTCAACATTTCACTCCTTCATCGATTCTTCATTGTTTCATCGTTTTTTTCTTTTCTTTTCTTTTTCTCGTTCGCGAAGATGCCTCCTCGTTCCAAAAGAAAACCGGCCCCACCACTCACTTCTTCTGACGTCGATTCTTCTATTCGTACCACCGGTACTACTCACTTTTCCTCTTTTCTCATTGGTTCTCTCTTATTACCAATAATAACGAATAACTGCACTCATTTCTTAATTCAATTTCATTATTTTTAATTACGCGATTATTATTATTATTATTATTATTATTATTATTATTATTATTATTTGTTGAATTTAATTTCGATCTTTCTTGATCTGACTTTTTTTTATATTATCGCGCAATGATTATTCAGAACCAAAGGCTAAGAGAACAACTTCAAAGCAATTTGAACGAATAGATAATATGTTTGCTTCATACTCAAATAAAGAATTGGGAATCATTGAGTAAGTTTCTTATTTTTTATTTATTACTATATGTAAAATTATGTTAATGTTGTTTCATTTGATTTTTAATTGAGAAATTACTGTGATTGTTTGGTATGTCAGCCCAGATGGGATTGAAGCACTTTGTAAAGATGTTAAGGTGGACCATACTGATGTTAGAATCTTAATACTTGCTTGGTACATATCTCACTATACCTTTTTTATTATATTTTACCATTTATCTTTAGGTGAATTCTTCGGTAGACATATATGTACTGGTACATTTGTTGAAGTGAATGATTGTGATTGATTTACAAATAGTATTTATTAATTTTTCTATATTAAGTACTATTTGTGGATCAATCACAATCATCCACCTAAGCCTGTGTACTGGTATATATCCACATAATATGTGTACTGGAGTGTTCATCATTCATATTTTAATGTTTATAATTTATTTCTTTCTTTATCAGGAAAATGCAAGCGGAAAAGCAGGGTTATTTTACTCAGGTTGGTAGACAAAATATTGCTTCACAATCTTTTTTTAGTGAAGCATACATGCATCATTTACTCCGCATTTTCTTTTCCATGGAACCTACTCTAACACAGTGTTGACAAATTGGGGCATTATAGTGTAGTGAGATTTAAACAAACTGTTATTGTTTTCTGATATGCTATTTAGTACAAAGTGTTGACGAATAGGGACTACTGTGGTGCTATAGCCTGGTAGGATTGCGGAATTTGAACAAATCGCTATTTTATGCGATCTCCAATTGACAACACTGCACAAACGTGGTTGTGTTTCATGCTTGTTATGGAATGCATTGCTTAATATTTGTATGTTTTATTGTATATGTATATATTCACACATGCATAAACCTTGTTGTTTATCTATCTGATTGTTGAACTATACTTATCTATTATATTATTCCTTTGGCTTGAATATAAGTGAAATAGGTAACTTGACATTGTGTAAAATCCTAACACGCTGATATGCTGTCTTTCTCTCTATCTTTTCCCTGCCCTAAAATCTGTAGTACGCTTTCTTACGTCAAGAAGAGCAAATAGAGTTAACAATATCGCTGATGGTTTTACAGTGAAACTTTTGGTTCTTGTGTGAAAGCACAAGAATGTTTGATGCCATGATCCAAACTACAATCCACTTGCACTGTTGATACTTGATAGTTGATACACCATTCATGTCATCATCATCATCAGTTTAGACAACTTGAATTTCCTTCTTAGTATTACTTGGTTTTGGATATGTTATGATCATAGTTCTTTCTTTCTCTGAATAGGATGAATGGCGAAGAGGTCTCAAATGTTTAGGGGCAGACACACTCCCAAAATTAAAAAAAGCAATAAATGGACTGAAGAAAGAGGTTTTTTTCCTTTCCTTTCTTAGGCTATAAATTACTTAATTAAGTTCATTGCGTCCTTGTTGAAATTAGCCCTAAGAAGGTTTTGATGCAATTTATTTCCTTTATGTGTCTTGGGTAGGTGACGGCTCCAGAGTCCTTTGAGGATTTTTATTCCTACGCATTTCAATACTGCCTCACAGGTAAGCTTAGTATTGGCGGGTTTAATTTTCAACTATACTTCAGATTTTGTTGTGATACATAATTACATTGTTGCTTTGATGTTTTTGTTCATCACTCATTTGAACCTGTTTGAACATGGATTAATACTTTCAGAGGATAAGCAAAGGAGCATAGATATTGAGACCTTATGTGTGCTGTTTAATCTTGTTCTGGGATCTGAATTCCCTTCTCAAGTCAATTTACTAATAGAGTATCTAAAGGTGAGCAGGTGTTTGTATTTCTTTTTCGTTGAATCCTCTATTGTTACTTTATGCTACTCAGCTCTGTGTTTGATCTTTTAACTTGTATGTAATTTGGGACAGTGGCATTCATTGATATCTGGAACGAACATGTTAGATTGTGAAGTATATCAATATATTATTTTCTTGTATTGGTTATTATTCCATACTTTTTGTGGCCATTCATATGCATATAGTTTATTTATTGTGTGGTTCATGATACAAAGTTGGTTACATCCTTGTAATAGCTTTCTTTGGAAGGCATCTAATATGAACTCAAGTGATGGAAGAGATTTTTCTCGATTACCCGGTGTATTATGCACTCTAAAGTTGTGTTTTTTGGGTGGAAATTTTTCATCAGAAGGATGTTATACCATATTCATAAAATTATTTTCTAATAGTTGTTTTTTCTTGGCAGATCCAGAATGACTACAGAGCGCTAAACATGGATCACTGGAGAAATTTTTATCGGTTTTTTAAAGAGGTGATACTATCATTTTTTTTTTTATCTTACTCTTGCTTGGAATATTTTATATTTTGTATATTTTTCACTTCTGGTTGAATTTACTATCTGATTATGAGGTCCATTGGAGTCTGAGTTAATAACGAATTTTTATCAAACAATGAGGACCTTATTGTAAAATTGATAGTCTAACTTCTGGAGGAAAATTCTTTCTAGGAAGAATGTTTGTCGACATTTCCTTTCTTTTTGTTATTTGCTTTGATGATGACAAGGATTATATTCTATGCCGGTCAATGTAATATGCATCATAAGAAATTCATCTTGCCCAAGACATCAGCCTGTTATGTGCGGTCAGCTTTTGCAACAGTCTTGTGATTTGTGCATTTAGTGATTTTACCCTGTACTTTTTTTCTTCAATTGAGTGAGTTTACCTGGTATTTTTCCTCTATTATGAAAAACGCAAGTCCCATATAAGCTGGAGATAAGGACTCTTCAGAGCTTATAAAACATAAATAATCATTGCCTTACAAGTAGGTAGGCCCAAAACCTATGATAATATCAAAGTATATCCTAGATTTGTTAATACTTAATGGGCTGTTGTATTATTCACGCACCAAACACAATATTGCTGGACACGAGGGGTTTTCGAAAAAAACCCAAGTTGCACATCGGCTGGATACATTGACTCTTTAGAGCTTATAAAGTCTAGACTATCCTCCCCTTACGAGTCGGATTTGAACATGTAAAACTAGAAAGAGAAAGTATGTAAAAGAGAATATTTGAACATTAAGTTAGGTATAAATACAATTCCTTAGTAGAATTGAAATTTATTTAGCAACAGAAATATATGATTTGTTATTACTGTTATTATTAATACCCTTTCATTATTTTATTTTTTTACACTCATTTCGTTATCCAATTTTAACATTTTTTTGTTATTTTATTGACACAAACACACTCACTCATGTGATCTATTCATGAACTTTTAATGTCAATCTTATAAAGCCTATACTTGGTTCATTTATATAATGATCTAACTATCTAAGTTAAGGTTGAGCTTGCTTATTAATGAGTCAAACAAACTTGATTATATAATGATCTAATTTAAGGTTGAGCTTGCTTGTTAGTAAGTCAATCAAACTTGATTGAGCATTAAAGATTCAAGCTAGAATAAATTTAGAATAATGATTTATGATAGAGAGCATTATAGTGTCATTTGATCTATGTTGCCGACTTCACTTAGTGGAATAAAACTTTGGAGTTGTTGCTATTGCTAAGTCTTGTGCACTCTTATCTGAATATATGGTCTTTGCTGTTGTCAAACATGTCAAATTGTTTATTTTTTTGGTACAATGTCATATTGTGTATTATTATATGTTTTGCATAAGTTGTGCATTTTGATGAATTTAGTGTCCTCTTCATTTCAATAAGTCGCACTCGGGAAAAATGTTAACATTTTGCTGCTGCCAGGTAAGCTTTACTGACCTTGAAAGCTATGATTCCAGTCAAGCCTGGCCAGTGATCATTGACAATTTTGTTGAATGGTTGAAAGAAAATGAAAAGAAAATATAGTTATCACCTCACCTCCCTGAAGTTCCAGTTCGACTTTACTCAAACTCTGAACCAGAATACATTTTGAAGCGGATTAACAATTGTATATGGCTGTTCTGAGCAATCTGTTTGGAGTTTTCTGCAAATATTATGATTAATCATATGTAACAACACCTCAATATAGTGTCAACTGTCAAAGCTATGTCGATTCTTGAGTTTTACTTGTTTTTATGCAATTTTGTTTCGACGCCTAAAATATAGTGTCAACTGTCAAAGATATCTTGATTTTTTGAGTTTTACAGGCTGGAGATATTGTTTAGGCAATTTTGTTTCCTAGTGCCATTTTTTTACATCTTTTGTTCTGTATGTTAACCATTTCTGCAATCACCTTAAAAAAGATAAACCCTTTCTGTAATCAAACTTTTTCAAACCTGCATCTTTAACTATGAGTCATTTATTATATTTTACTGCTATTTCTGTTCAAGCCTTCTAGTTAAAAGTGCCATTAAGTTGAAAGCTACTTCTCCCTCCACCAACACAACTACAAAACAACACATACACCAACACTCAAGATGCGACCATATCTCAACTCAATTATTATATTGAACACCACTATTGAAACTTATGTGATAAATTGGTTGGAAGTTGGAAAGAACTAAACACAACTTGAAAGACTTGAAACTATTGTGTGAATTAAAATGTAGTGTAAGTCCCAAAACGATGATTGATAGGTTTTTTGTGTGTTAAAACTTAAAAGTAATGTACATAATATTGATTTAAGAATAAATTAAACAAATAATAAGGAAATGGTCATCTCTTATTTACGCGACTTTAATTTAGTGGGAACATATATAGTTATATAGTACTTTCAAGTTTCAACGAGTCGTTCAAATTTGGAGAAGAAATAGTCCTACTAAATTGAGATGGAGACATCTTAACTTTTTTCTTACTCAATGCAATGGTGATCACATATAAACTAACAACGGAAATTATGTAGTATTTCCTCATAAAGGAAAACGGATGCAAATTATCCTCAACAATAGCGGACAACAACAAATAGTGCCCTAATAAATAAAGATGCTTTAAATAATAATTATACATTAAACAAGTGTCATAAAAGCACATATTAGCTTTCCCCATTAATAAATTGTTTCAGTTTTGTAAATAAAAAGTGATATAATAAACTATAAATGTATCTCCTTAAACAGTACTACAATGTTGTTTCCCAAACATTTTGCTATCTTCTTTCTCTTCCTCTCTCTCATTGCTGCAGCAGACACCACTTCCTGGATCAAAGCAGGTTATCACTATTCCGGCAATGAAAATTCAGCTTCAACAATAAAATCAATACTTTTCACACACCTCTTATGTGCTTTTGCTTTTATAAACTCCACAAATTACAACATCTTCATAAACTCTTCTGAGCAACACAAATTCTCCACTTTCACCAACACAGTAAAGCTTCAAAATCCATCTGTTACAACTCTTCTATCAATCTACAATGGAAGAGAAAACTCTTCACTTTTTGACTCAATGCTAAACCAATCTTCTTATAGAAAATCTTTCATTGATTCTTCCATTAATACAGCAAGAAAATATGAATTTCAAGGCATAGACCTTTGTGGTGTCTTACCAAAACAAGGTAAAGAACTTGAAAATTTGGCAACCCTTTTGAAGGAATTGCGAATCGCGGTAACTTATGATGCAAGAAAGACTAAAAAGCCAGAGTTAGTTTTAGTGATGGCAGGTTATTATATCAAAGCTTCAGATTCCTTTAATTACCCTTTTGAATCAATGCAAAAGAATTTAGATTGGGTTCATTTTGTTGCATATGATTATTATCTTCCTACAAGGGACAGTGTCACAGGTTTTCATGCAGCTTTGTATGGTTTATCTGGTTGGGATAATACTGATTCTGGTATCAAAGAGTGGAGAAAAAGAGGGTTTTCTTCTAACAAACTTGTTATTGGTTTGCCTTATCATGGATATGCATGGACCCTTGCGAAACGAGGTGAAGGTGGTGTTGGAAAACCAGCTTCTGATCCTGCTGTTACAATGGATGGTGCAATGGGTTATAAGTTGATAAAAAGTTATATTAGAAGCTTTGGTGATGGAGTAGTTGCATGTTATAATGATACTTTTGTGGTGAATCATTTCACAGTTGCATCCACTGAGTGGATTAATTTTGATGATGTGGAAGCTATTAAAGAAAAAGTTTCTTATGCAAAGAAAAATGGATTACTTGGTTACAATGTTTTCCAAGTTGGGAATGATGACAATTGGGTCCTTTCCGAGGCAGGTAAAGTTTTCTCTGCCCTCTTTGGAATTCCTTGATTGTTTTTCATTTGAAATTATTACACGCGGTCTGTTTGAATTGATTTAGTTGAGCTTATTTACTGACACAAACTTTTGAGACTGTTTCAGAGAGCTTGTAAAACCAACTTATGAGATATGTGCATAAGTTGTTTTAAGCTTACTTCCATAAACTCATTAGGCTAACTTATGAAAACAATTTGGCTTTATTTTAACTTTTGTTACTAAAGTGTCTTATACATAATTGTGTTGTGATTCTAGATTAACATTTGCATCACTTTTTTCAGCTCACGAAGTATATGAAGATCATCATAACAGAAGGTTGCTTATAGTTGTTCTGCTTACTACTTTGACTACTGCACTTCTCTTAGGAATACTAGTATTTTTCTACTACCACCAAGGTAAGGATATAATTAACTTTCACCTTAGAGTGATAAAATTGAATAATAATTAACTTTTAGTTTTTTTTTTCATCTCACACTGTTTTGGCAGGAACAGTGAGCACTATTACAAGAATGATATACAAACTGAGGATATATTTATCAGCAGCTGAAGAAGATCTCAATGGAAGTGGTTCTGATTTAATAGTATTTAGTTATCTCGCAATTAAAGTAGCAACAGATAACTTCTCAGAAGAAAATAAGTTAGGAGAGGGTGGATTTGGTGCTGTGTACAAGGTAACATTTCAAAATTCATCTGCTTGTGAAATGTTCCGTGCAAATAGAAACTTTGAAATGTAAATTGAAGATTAGAAAAATTTGCAATTACAGTGGCAAGGATAGTAATGATGTAATCTTTTATATAATTTTATAGGCATTAAATTGTTGAGATATATTAATCTCTGCATAGACAAAACTCTATTAGCTACTAGGATCGCTCCCACTTTGCCCAAATCTTGGTGGAGGTATCTCCCACTTTGCAAAATGGTTTTGTAGGGTCGAGCTCAGACAGTTTGCTCTCAATACTATAGTATCTAAGTTTATCAACCCACTTTCTGACCACTCGGATCACGTTCCAGATGCACAAACTTTCACGGAGGTATCCCTCACTTTACAAACCGGTTTTGTAGGGTTGAACTTAGACCGTTTGCTCTCAATAATATTATAGAACCCGAATTCTCTAATGACAGTATTATGCTTAATTCTCTGATGACAGTATTATGATTTGATTTCCTCAGGGAAAATTACGGAAAGGACAGGAAATAGCTGTCAAAAGACTGTCAGAAACCTCAAATCAAGGACTTGAAGAGTTCAAAAATGAGATCGCGCTTACAGCAAGACTACAACATGTGAATTTAGTTAGACTTTTGGGTTACTGCACAAAAAAGAATGAGAAGCTTCTCATCTATGAATATCTCCCAAATAAAAGCTTAGATCATTTTCTCCTAGGTCTGTTACTAATAATTTTTCGCTGCTAAGCTCAGTTAATTTTCAAAGTAGCAATAATTCCAATTGCTTTGTTCAGCTAACATTTTTAGTGACTAATTGCAGATCCAAGCAAATCAATTCTTCTAGATTGGAAGAAGCGTGTGAATATCATCGAAGGGATTACTCAAGGCCTTCTTTATCTCCAAGAGTACTCAAATTTCATTATAATCCACCGCGATCTTAAAGCTAGTAATGTTTTATTAGACCATGAGATGAATCCTAAGATATCAGATTTTGGTATGGCTAGACTCTTCGGAAGATATGAACTTGAAGCAAACACAAGCAGGATCGTGGGAACATAGTAAGTAAATCATAATCAATAATGTGTTATGGCTGTTTCTTCGGTCTCTAATCATCTGTATCGACTTCTGTAGTGGGTACGTCCCCCCTGAGTATGTCAGAAAAGGCATATACTCACCCAAGTACGACGTTTATAGTTTTGGAGTCCTTCTCTTGCAAATCATAAGTGGAAAGAGAACTTCACGATATTACGGCCTACATGAAAATATGAATCTTTTAGAATACGTAAGTTATCAATCTGTTTTAAGAAAAGTCTAATGTTTCTAATGACACGAGATATATTTCATACTTCTATTTTCCATCATTTCTTTAATCACATTCGTTCAATCTTATACGTGATCTTTACAAGTTGCTATTTCATTTTTCAGGCATATGTGCTGTGGATGGAAGGAAGAGGTGTGGAGTTTTTTGGCCCTTCATTGGATGATTCAATATCACATTGTAAAATCATGAGATGCATGCAGGTAGCTCTTTTGTGCGTTCAAGAAAACTCAGTAGATAGACCTTCCATGTTAGAAATTGATTCACTGCTCAAGAATGAAAGTGCAGATGTTGGTTCACCCAAAGTACCCGCGTTTTCGATGAAAAAACATGACAATGATAAGGGAGATACAACTAACTCCGAGTTCGAATTTCGTTCAATCAATGATGTTACAATTTCTCAGATGGTACCAAGATAATAATGGTGTGGAGCAGGACATTCTAATGTTTAGTGTGATATCTGGTTTAGGCTTTTTGGAGCAAGAAAATTTTGAGAAACTTAAGTAAATTTTACATTGAGCTTGAAATGTATGTATCTTAAGAAAAGTCTTTTGCTTAATAAAAGGAGCTTTATTCAATATGCATAAGTAAAATAGTCTTGCACCATGCCCAATCTGAGTCAATAGTTGTAAATGAATAACAACTTGCTAGTAACTTGGTTTTGTAGAGAAAGGCTATAGCTCCAACAACCTACAAACAACATACTAAAACACGAGAAATCTTACCAAACATACAAAATTCAAATTATGTAGGATTCAAATCAAGTTCCTAAATCACGTCAGCATCTTTGTGACGGTCCAGGCTGTCGGTAAGACTGTCGTATCTCCTTGCTTTGTGCTGGTGCAGGCCGTCACAAAGTTTACCAGCAGTCATTTTCGTGACGGGATAGGGCCGCCAGTAAGTTTGTCACTTTATGCATTTATTGGCCTCTTATGTGCTTTTGCTTTTATAAACTCCACAAATTACAACCTCTTCATAAACTCTTCTGAGGAACAAAAATTCTCCACCTTCACCAACACAGTAAAACTCCAAAATCCGTCTGTTACTACTCTTCTATCGATCTACGCAGGAACAGAAAACTCTACAGTTTTCAACTCAATCATAAACAATTCTTCTCACAGGAAAACTTTCATTGATTCTTCCATCAATACAGCAAGAAAATATGAATTTCAAGGCATAGATCTTTGTGGAGTCTTACCAATGCAGGGTAAAGAACTTGCAAATTTGGCAACCCTTTTGAAGGAATTGCGAATCGCGATAACTTATGATGCAAGAAAGACTAAAAACCCAGAGTTAGTATTGGTGATGGCAGGTTATTATATCAAAGCTTCAGATTCCGTTAGTTACCCTTTTGAATCAATGCAGAAGAATTTGGATTGGGTTCATTTTATTGCATATGATTATGATCTTCCTAAAGTGGAGAATATTACGGGTTTTCATGCTGCTTTGTATGGTTTATCTGGTTGGGATAATACTGATTCAGGTATCAAAGAGTGGAGAAAAAGAGGGTTTTCTTCTAACAAACTTGTTATTGGTTTGCCTTATCATGGATATGCATGGACACTTGCGAAACGAGGTGAAGGTGGTGCTGGAAAACTAGCATCTGGTCCTGCTGTTACAGTTGAGGGTGCAATGGGTTATAAGTTTATAAAAATTTATATTAGAAGCTTTGGTGATGGAGTAGTTTCATGTTATAATGATACTTTTGTGGTGAATTATTTCACAGCTACTTCCACTTATTGGATTAATTTTGATGATGTGGAAGCTATTAAAGAAAAAGTTTCTTATGCAAAGAAAAATGGATTACTTGGTTACAATGTTTTCCAAGTTGGGAATGATTACAATTGGGTCCTTTCCAAGGCAGGTAAATTTTCTCTGCGCTCTTTGGAATTCCTTGATTGTATTTTCAATTGAAATTATTACACAAGGTCTGTTTGAATTGATTTAGTTGAACATATCTACTGATACAAGCAATTTTGAGATTGTTTGGGAGAGCTTATGAAAACAACTTACGATATGTGCATAAGTAAGTTGTTTTAAGCTTACTTCCGTAAACTCATCAAGCTAGCTTATGAAAACCACTTATAGCTTATAAGATAACAATTGGTTGGAGAGGGAACATCATTATATCAGTATATTTGTGTTTTGAATCTATAGATTAACATTTGCATCATTTTCTTCAGCTCATGAAGTATATGAAGATCATGATAACAAAAGGTTGCTGATAATTGTTCTGGTTACTACTCTGACTACTGCATTTCTCTTAGGAGTAATAGTATTTTGCTACTACCACCAAGGTAAGAGTATAATAAACTTTCACCTTAGAGTTATGAAATTTAATTTAATGCTAATGAATAAAGAAATTGACTTGTGTACAATTTTCCCTTTTGAAGTTTTAATTTATCTCACAGCCTCACACTGTTTTGGCTGGAACAGTGACCACTATTACCAGAATGATATACAAACTGAGGATATATTTATCAGCAGCTGAAGAAGATCTTGATGAAAATTGTTCTGATTTAATAGTATTTAGTTATCTCGCAATTAAAGTAGCAACAGATAACTTCTCAGAAGAAAATAAGCTAGGAGAGGGGGGATTTGGTGCAGTGTACAAGGTAACATTTGCAAATACATCTGTTGTTGAAATATTTCTTGCAAATAGAAACTGCGAAATGTAAATTAAATATTAGCAAAGTTTGCAATTACAGCGGCAAGGATAGCAACGATGCATTCTTTTATATGAATTTCTAGGCATTGTTGAGTATGACTCATATTCACTGAAAAGCCAGCTGACGCTTGAGCGTGGTGAGTGGAGGTGAAAGTGTAATGAGTGGAGCATAGTATTTAAACAAAGCTTTGTACTCTATAACCCTAATTCATTGCCTAATAGAAAAGTATAGCAGTCACTCAGTAGTTGGAAATGTAAGAACGAACAATTGGTCGAACTCCTTGACCAATCATTGCGTTCTTGTGTGTTTATTGGTACACAGTTTTCCCAAACATACGCTGTAAATATTTATGGATCATAAATATCTAATATACTAAGTTGTTCTGTTACATCCATGCCATATATTGAGAGTGCATTGGAGTATAATTCTCTAATGAAAATGTTATGATTTGATTTTTTTCAGGGAAAATTAAGGAAGGGACAGGAAATAACTGTCAAAAGACTATCAGAAACCTCAAATCAAGGACTCGATGAGTTCAAAAATGAGATCGCGCTTACAGCAAGACTACAACATGTGAATTTAGTTAGACTTTTGGGTTACTGCACAAAAAAGAATGAGAAGCTTCTCATCTATGAATATCTCCCAAACAAAAGCTTAGATCATTTTCTCCTAGGTCTGTTAACTTGCCCTAAGCTCAATTAAGCTTAGATCATTTTTAGTGACTAATGATTCACAATTGAACTTAATGCAGATCCAAGCAAATCAATTCTTCTAGATTGGAAGAAGCGTGTGAATATCATCGAAGGGATGACTCAAGGCCTTCTTTATCTCCAAGAGTACTCAAATTTCATTATAATCCACCGCGATCTTAAAGCTAGTAATGTTTTATTAGACCATGAGATGAATCCTAAGATATCAGATTTTGGTATGGCTAAAATTTTCGGGAAATATGAACTTGAAGCTAACACAAGCAGAATCGTGGGAACATAGTAAGTAAATCATAATTAATATTGTGTTATGGTTGTTTCGTAGGTCTCTAATCATTTGTATCGACTTCTGTAGCGGGTACGTACCCCCTGAGTATGTCAGAAAAGGTATATACTCACCCAAGTACGACATTTATAGTTTTGGAGTCCTTCTCTTACAAATCATAAGTGGAAAGAGAACTTCACGTTATTACAGCCCACATGAAAATATGAACCTTTTGGAATACGTAAGTTATATATCTGTTTTAAGAAAAGTCTAATGTTTCTAATGACACGTGATAAATTTCATACTTCTATTGTCCTTTTTAACCATTTCGTGCAATCTTACACGTAATCTTTACAAGTTGCTTTTTCATTTTTCAGGCATATGAGCTGTGGATGGAAGGAAGAGGTGCGGAGTTTTTCGACCCTTCATTTGATGATACAACATCACCTTGTAAAATAACGAGATGCATGCAAGTAGCTCTTTTGTGTGTTCAAGAGAACTCAGCAGATAGACCTTCCATGTTAGAAGTTGATTCACTGCTCAAGAATGAAGGTGCAGATGTTGGTATACCTAATGTGCCCGCTTTTTCGATGAAAAAACAGGAAGATTATAAGGGAGATACTACTTCTAACTCTGGGTTCAAATTTTCTTCGATCAATGATGTTACAATTTCTCAGATGGTACCAAGATAATTGTGTTGAACATGACATTCTAGTGCTTGTAAAAACTTTTAGATCTAACAGAGGAAATTTTGAGAAATTGGAAACTGAATTTCTTCTACATTGAGCAGAAATTCAGTCTTGAGTTTGTTACAGTTTAGACTAGGTGTGTATTTCACTATTTTGGCCAAATTTGTTAATAACAATTTGCTAATTGATTTTTACAATTAAAAATTCGATTGATGCTACGGTGGACTACCTTCACAATAAAGAAAACTGACGATTAGTTGTCCTTTGTACTAAACATAAAGAAACTTACATTAGTTCCATAAAAACTTGTTGAAAATTTGATGAACAAACAAACAGATACAAAAAATACAACATTTTATAAAGAAAACACGTACAACACACAACAAATCATAAACAATAACCATAACTTATTAATTGAGTAAAATGGAAGAATTATCCACAGAAAAGTTGAAAAATTTCCCATTCATGTAATTTCTTAATGCCATGTATTTTTTTTTACTAAGCCATCTACTTGTGCATTGTCTATTCATTTATTTAATTGTTGACATTCAATATAAATCCAAACTTCCCCTACATACATAATAAAAGATTGACAAAGTAACCAAGTCAGTAATCGATTCGACTTCCCTGTAGTCAGGAAGTTCCCGACATTCACACATTTGAATATAAGTGGTCGATATTTAAATCACATAAGCTTCCAGACTTTCGAAGCTGCATTATGTTAACAAAAATATTGTCAAATATCTAAATGGTTAATTAATTATGCTAAAAATGTATTTTAATTAATTTACCTTGACTTGAAATTTTCCAATCACTAGTATCCAAACCCGCAACCCAAAAGAAATATCCACGAAGATTAATAGCTTGAGCAAACCCAGTCTTAATAGAAACCGTAAATGGGTCATCATACCCGATCCAAGTATTCCCATTATACGAATAAACCGAACCCGTATTAACATCATGCACCACTTTAGCACCGGGTTGTTTATTAAAATCCAACACTTGAAAATACGCCATTGCACCATCCATCCCAGGACCCGACCCAACACTCGGGTCACCGATTCCATGCAAATTCGGATCTTGAAGCGTCCACGTCTTCGCGTAAAGTGGCATACCCATAACCAATTTTTCGGGCATAGCCCCTCTCCGAATCCATGAAAATAACCCACTTACAACACTAATGTTAGTTTTCGGGTCAAACATTCCAGCTGGAGCTCCGGTTTTATTATTAAACGACCCGTGAAGATCGTAACTCATAACATTAACCCAATCCAAATTCTCGTTAATGGATTGAACTGGATACGCACGCGGTTCACCGGAGAGGAAAAATTCCGCGGCGAAGTAAACGGCGGCGGTGAGAAGAAGCGGTGGCCGACTGGTGGTTACAGATTCGGCGGAAATTGCATTTCGCCATTGGAAGAACAATTCACCGAGATTGTTCATTTCGTTTGTGGTTTGAGGAAACTCCCAATCGAAATCGATTCCATCGAATCCAAACGTTCGAGCGACTTCGATTGTGGAGTTGATGAAGGTGGCGCGTGCGGTGGGGTTTGAAGCAATGAAAGAGAATAATGTGGAATTGCTACCTGCACCTCCAATTGAAAGGAGGGTTTTGATTGGTGGGTTTTTGGTTTTGAAAGTGTTGGTGAAAATAGTGAGTGATTTGGCTATAGTAGTTGAACCGTTTGGTTCTTCTAGTTTGTATGTGAGGTTGTTTGGTATTACGAAAGCATAGAAAATGTGTGTGAAGAGTTTTGTGTCTATTGATGATGGAGGGAAAATTGGGTTTTCTAACCAGTATATGCCTTTCACACGTGTGGTTGATGATGTGCATGTGGTGCCTTTGGTGGCTATGGTTAAGAGAATTAATGCTAATGTGAGTAAGTGTTTGAGGTTGAGGTTTGTCATTACAAAATCTATAATATGTTTTGGTTATTTGATTTTTTTTTTGTTGCTTAAGGGTGAGGTAGCTAGCTATAAGGAATGTATATATAGTAGCAAAGCAACTATGGATTTTGGGTAGTTTAGCTTTGAAACTGTATCTATATGGTTATAAGGTAAAGGGTGTCTTTTGTGTTATGAAAATAGTGAAAAGCTGGCATATTATTTGTTAATACTTGTTTGGATCTCATCCCAAAAGCTAGCTCAAAGGGTGAGTGTTGCAGTCACCCTCACGCCTAGCATGATCCTAGGTCAAATGCACACATTTTTGTCAAAAAAACTCGGCTCTCATACCATATTAAATATATTTGGATCTCATCCCAAAAACTAGTTTAAAGGGTGAGATTACCCTCACATATTTATACACTTCACGTCTCGAGAAGTTAAGCAATGTGAGATTTCAAACAAATTCCTACAACACAACTACATATTCCAACATTATTACCTTTATTGGTTTGATTTTTTGGTTCAAATCAAATCTCAACTCAAAGTTTACGCGTTGCACTTGCATGGGAGACTCCAAGGAAATGGTTGACAATCATTTTCTATTATTCACAGCTAAACTCACTAAGTGGCCTTGAGTTTGGAATATCGTCTAATCTAATTAGTTATTTGTTTATTCTATCTCTCTCTTTTATTTTACGTGGCCACCAAACTAGTTGAAGAGTGAATGTTGTGAGGATGTCAATAAGACTGTGTGAGCACAAGTCGTCCATGTCCATAGCCTTTTGGATTAATCTTGTTCGGGGTTAGGTCTAGCATTAAGTAGTTTCAGTCCCTTCTCGATCGCAGTTGCAAGGGATCGAACAAATGGTTTTTGTTTGAGAAAACAACATAGTACATTTTTTTTTTCTTCCCATAGGCAGAAGTGCAACCACTTATTTAAGGGATTCAAGTCTCGCTTGAGATAATATATTATTGGTTGAAGATCATTAATATATAAGTATCTTTGTTCGGCTGTGTGTGAAATGTGAACAATCGCTATGTGAGGAATTTTGAGCTTGACTTGAACCTTAGGGATAAAATATACTACCACTTGTTTTGCCTTATTAAATATTATAAATTGTTACTTTAGTTTGCCTCTTAGCCTTATAAATTAGTTATGTTACTTTAGGCCGTCCCTCCTTACATTCAAGAAGGTGGAACCAAACCAATTAATTTAAAATTAGCCTTTTAAACATTGCAAGTCGTACACAAAACAAGTTTACTAATTGCACATACTTGATACCGATACATGCATGTACCTCTAGCTAGTGGATCCATTAAATCATTTTAAACAATTCTGATATTTTGATACCTCACAACTACTACACCTCTATTATTTTTCTCATTGTTTTCCATTACTCATCTCTGAACTCTGAACTCTGACCATGAAGTTAGTGTTTCAAGCCATACATACATGAGATCTCAGTCCGTCAGTCGGCATCTAAGTTCACAAATGCCTAGGCTAAGATTTGGAATGACATAATAATGAGTACTTTTTTATAAGTATAAATTCACTTATAATGTCCTCTACTCTACCAAAAAAAAAAAAAACAATCATAGTGAGTAAACTCTATCGGTGTTCTAAGAAGACTTGTAGAGAGCACACTCAATCATTTGTTAGAAAATTAAATTGAAAAAGTAATGTCCAATGATCGATCATAAACGTTAAAAAAAACTTATGTCTATAGAGTAGTTAAGGCTACATTTTAAATTATTTATTTTATAAAAATCATAATTCTAGAAAACAACCATTTAGCGGCGGCCTTTGGCCCTCACAAAGTCCAAAAAGGCCAATAAATGCATAAAGTGACAAACTTACTGGCGGCCCTATTCCGTCACGAAAATGACTGCTGGTAAACTTTGTGACGGCCTGCACCAGCACAAAGCAAGGAGATACGACAGTCTTACCGACAGCCTGGACCGTCACAAAGATGCTGACGTGATTTAGGAACTTGATTTGAATCCTACATAATTTGAATTTTGTATGTTTGGTAAGATTTCTCGTGTTTTAGTATGTTGTTTGTAGGTTGTTGGAGCTATAGCCTTTCTCTACAAAACCAAGTTACTAGCAAGTTGTTATTCATTTACAACTATTGACTCAGATTGGGCATGGTGCAAGACTATTTTACTTATGCATATTGAATAAAGCTCCTTTTATTAAGCAAAAGACTTTTCTTAAGATACATACATTTCAAGCTCAATGTAAAATTTACTTAAGTTTCTCAAAATTTTCTTGCTCCAAAAAGCCTAAACCAGATATCACACTAAACATTAGAATGTCCTGCTCCACACCATTATTATCTTGGTACCATCTGAGAAATTGTAACATCATTGATTGAACGAAATTCGAACTCGGAGTTAGTTGTATCTCCCTTATCATTGTCATGTTTTTTCATCGAAAACGCGGGTACTTTGGGTGAACCAACATCTGCACTTTCATTCTTGAGCAGTGAATCAATTTCTAACATGGAAGGTCTATCTACTGAGTTTTCTTGAACGCACAAAAGAGCTACCTGCATGCATCTCATGATTTTACAATGTGATATTGAATCATCCAATGAAGGGCCAAAAAACTCCACACCTCTTCCTTCCATCCACAGCACATATGCCTGAAAAATGAAATAGCAACTTGTAAAGATCACGTATAAGATTGAACGAATGTGATTAAAGAAATGATGGAAAATAGAAGTATGAAATATATCTCGTGTCAT